>NC_064419.1:32651033-32738533 GCF_023375975.1 Astyanax mexicanus | reverse complement strand
CTCTGTGTATATTAACATAATACCTACATTTAAAGTGTTATTAATGTATATATTCAACCCTAATGAGAGACTGTAGTTCCGCCTCAGTGTATAACATCACAATACCTACATATACAGTGTTATTAATATATATTACACCCTAAAGAGAGACTGTAGCTCCGCCTCCTCTGTGTATAACATCACAATACCTACATATACAGTGTTATTAATATATATTCAACCCTAATGAGAGACTGTAGCTCCTCTTCCCTCAGTGTATATCACAATACATACATTCAGAGTGTTATTAATGTATATAATTTAACCCTAACGAGAGACTGTAGCTCAGCCTCGGTCTTTAACATCACAATACCTATACAATACTCCGCCTCCTCTGTGTATAACATCACAATACCTACATTTAGAGTGTTATTAATATATATTCAACCCTAATGAGAGACTGTAGCTCCACCTCAGTGTATCATATCACTGACTGTATATCTGTCTATCTATCTATCTATCTGGTTATCTGTCTGTCTGCAAATTAACTGATATTGTTTGATAACTATTCAGTTTTGAGTTAGTTTGACCTAAACAGCTTAAAGGATCCCAAATTTCTGCACAATTTCAGTTATGTTAATTTAAAAAATAAACTAAATAAGAGGGGCAAATAGACAAACAACCGAGTAGTTGTTTATGTAATTGTGTAATTAATTATGTAATAACATAGTGTAATTGCTATTAATTATGAATTAATTTACTGAACGTAATAGCAGAGGGGTAATAACTCTACGGGTTAAAGGTTATTTTGAAGGCAAACAAGACAGCCTTAATTGCCCCTGCATACACACTCCCATGCGGCCACAACACACACACACACACACACACACACACACACACACACACAGGCACACACACATCAGTGCAGGTTCTGAATAAACAAACATGCGCCGTGAAGCTCCTATTTCCCTAATGGTGTAATATTCAGCATGTGTAACCGAGGGCAGGCTGAATAACGGTGATGCTGAGTACACACTCGCACCATCCCCACTGATTAGGAATCTTACTGGTAAACAAATTCTCATTACGTCGCCCCTCAGCAGGCCTCTGAACAGCTACAGCACTGTCATGAATTTCAAATACACTCTTACTGTAATACAGAGAGAGAAAGAGAGAGAGAGAGTGTGTGTGTGTGTGAGTGTTAAAAGGGGGGTGGGGCTGTAAATGGGGGTTATATCTGTACAGCATTATTAAATTAGGAGTCAGATTTAACAACACTAATAACCTTCAGAAACCAACAGAGGAATTTTCAGGACCTCCCAGATCTTCAGAGGAGGGGTAATGGTTTCCGGGAATTCATACTGTAAGACTGGATAAGTTGAATTTACTTAAATATTTGAAGGAAATAGGTTGCATTTAAAACAATTAAAATCTATTAAATTCTTTGCCCAATAATTCTATTAAAATATTATGGTAAGAAGAATAAAATTGAGCGACTCACAAAATGATGCTTCATTTTATAAGCCTACAATATCAAGGCCAGTTATTTCATCCTAATATATGATCAACGGGAATGACTACACACTGACGGTGAGGTTCAGAAACTGGGAGACACACCCAGTATGCAAACAGATGGTGCCAGAACCCAATGAAAAAGAAGTTGCTAATGGAAACAGACTAAAGTCAATTATTACAAGGTTATTCAACTCAAATATCCCATTTGATTCACCAAACTCAAATTAGCTGAGCAATGTTTGGAAATATCCGATTTTACATAAATTACACACTTAATACTTAGTATTTGTACTGGGTTTACACTGCAACAGAATTATGTAAATCAGCAGGAAAGCGCAGCGACTCCGATTCCGATACATCAGTTCACAGATGCCTTAGGTGATGAGGGGAAAGAGCGCCATCCACCCACCCAGAGAAAGCAAAGCCAACTGCATGACCAGGATTCGAACCAGCGCTCTCCCGATCATAGTGGCTCAAAATTTCATCATTAATGATATAGTGGCACCCAGAAGTAAGACAAAGTTCCCAGAAAAGATAAACTATATTAATCTAAATGTATAATTCTAATGTTTCCTGCTCTTGATGATCTTCCTCTTTCATCTGAACACCACTAAAATTATTAAGTATATATTTTTAATATATGCTCTTAAAAACTGAACAGCTGGCCATCTGCCACTTTCTCGCACTTTGCCTTCTTGCAGCTCTGATATCATTCACACCGAGCGCTTCAGAACTGTTTTTAAGACGCCCTCGTGGACCAGGCATCATCATTTCCCCTCAGGCAGATCCCACATGCCACCTTAAAGCCGTGCAGTTACTGTATTAGCTGAAGTGAAGTTTATTAGATGAGTCTTCAGAGGCTCATAGCCCACAGACTACAGAAACAGAGACGGGCTGCTGACGGGGCCAGAGGGGCCAATGCCAAGAGGCCGCTGACCTCCCGGAGACCTCGGGGGGCTTCAGACCATAAGGCCGAGGTGACTCAGTGACCGAACACAGTTCACTGCTGATGCAGAGAATCAGAAGAACAAAGAGCCCTTCAGCAGAGCAGTGAAGACATCATTCATACCAACTTTATACAATCCAGAACTCAACTTCTCAACTCAACTCTGAATAGCAAAACTCAATACACCCAACAAAAGTGTTTCTAATAAAGTGGCCAGCCAGTGAGTGGAAGCACACAGAGGTCAGCGTTTCTAATAAAGTGGCCAGAGAATGGAAGCATAAGGATGAAGGTGTTTCCAATAAAGTGGCCAGTGAAGAAGCAGAAGGACGTAGGAGTTTCTATTCAATTTGCCAGAGAGCAAAAGCAAAATATGTAGGTGTTTCCAGTAAAGTGGCCAGTAAAGAAGCAGGAGGATGTAGGTGTTCCTAATAAAGTGGCCATTAATAGAGTGGAAGGACAGAAAAAGGCGTTTCTAATAAAGTGGCCGTAGAGTGGAATAACACGGAGGTCAATGTTTCTAATAAATTGGCCAGTGAAGAAGCACAAGGGTGAAGGTGTTTCCAATAAAGTGGCCCCTAAGGAAGCACAAAAGCAGTAGTTTCTAAAAAAGTGCCAGTGTTGAAGCACCAAAGCAGGTGTTTCCAATAAAGTGGCCATTAAGGAAGCACAAAAATGAAGGTGTTTCTAATAAGGTGACCATTTGGGAAAGGACCATAATAGGTGTTTCTAATAAAGTGGCCATAGTGTGGAAGCACTAAAGCAGATGTTTCTAATAAAGTGGCCAAAGAGAAAGCACAAAAGCAGGTGTTTCTAATAAAGTGCCAATCTTGAAGCACTAACGCAGGTGTTTCTAATAAAGTGGCCAATGTGAAAGCAATAAAGCAGGGGTTTCTAATAAAGTGGCCATTAAGTAAGCACAAACATGAAGGTGTTTCTGATAAAGTGACCATTTGGGAAAGCACCAAAGTAGGTGTTTCTAAAAAAAGTGGCCAGAGAATGGAAGCACCAGGATGTAGGTGTTTCTAATGAAGTGGCGAATGTTGAAGCACTAACGCAGGTATTTCTAATAAAGTGGCCATTGTTGAAGCAGAAGGGTTCAGGTGTTTCTAATAAAGTGGCCAGTGTTGAAGCAGAAGGGTCCAGGTGTTTCTAATAAAGTGGCCAGTGTAGAAGCAGAAGGGTCCAGGTGTTTCTAATAAAGTAGCCAGTGTTGAAGCACAGAAGGTAGGTGTTTCTAATAAAGTGGCCAGTGTTGAAGCAGAAGGGTCCAGGTGTTTCTAATAAAGTGGCCAGTGAAGAAGCACAAGGATGTAGGTGTTTCTAATAAAGTGGCCAGTGTTAAAGCATTAATAAGGTGTTTCTAATAAAGGGGCCTATAAGGAACCAAAAAAAGCTTGAGTTTCTAATAAAGTGGCCAGTGTTAAAGCAATAAGCAGGTGTTTCTAATAAAGTGGCCATTAAGGAAGCAAGAAAGCGTAGGTTTCAAATAAAGTGGCCTGTGTTGAAGCACTACAGCAGGTGTTTGTAATAAAGAGAAGTTGGTATTATTTTACATTACAATATTCTATTAAAACTCTTTTTGGCTCACATTTGTGAGGAGTGGGAGTGAAAAGGGGTGATAAAGGAAGAAGGCGGACCCTGGTGAATTCTTGTGCGCGTGAATCATTCAATTTCTGACATTCGGAGTCTCAGAGCCGCTACTTAATTTTCCGGGAGAAGAGCTGTAGATGATTCACTGTTGGTAAAAGCGATTTTTCTTGAGTTGGAGAGAGTGTGTGTGTGTGTGTGTGTGTATGAGAACAGCAGGTTCCATCTGTGACCAGCATAGTTAATCCATTTCCTCTTTTTTTAACCCTCATTTCCAGCCCGACCCGTTTGGACGTCACTCCAGCACGGGCTGCGGCGAGCTCAGGCCGACTCTGTGCAGGTTATTACTCACACTGTCAGTCTGAATACTGTTTTTACTCACGCTGGAGACATCAGCAAGCTCGGCTACTGGACATCTGGAGTTCAACCATCCATCTCCTTCAAACTACTGCCAAAAAGCTACCAGCTTTATTCTTTCAACCCCAGAGACGTCCCACCATGCACTACATGTGTTTCAGTACAGCTCAGCTTTCTTCTGTGTGCTGAATATATTCAGAGGGCTGTGGACCTCTGCAGGTTCCACCTTACAGTTCTTATGCACTGCACGTCCAAAAGTATCTGGATAGACCTTTTATAATTAGTGACGTTTCAAAATGTGTAACACAACATGCTAGATGTCTCGAAATATGTAACGTAACATTCTAGACGTCTCAAAATGTGTAACACAACATGCTAGATGTCTCGAAATATGTAACGTAACATTCTAGACGTTTCAAAACGTGTAACACAACATGCTAGATGTCTCGAAATATGTAACGTAACATTCTAGACGTCTCAAAATGTGTAACACAACATGCTAGATGTCTCGAAATATGTAACGTAACATGCTAGACGTCTCAAAATGTGCAACAAATGATGCAACATACCAGACGCCTCAAAAATGTGTAATGTAACATGTCAGACGTCTTAAATATGTGTAGCGTAACATAGCAGACGTCTTAAAAATGTGTAATGTAACATACCAGATGTCTAAGAAATGTGTAACGTAACATACCAGACATCATAAAATGTGTGATGCAATATACCGAATGTCTTAAAATTGTGTAACGTAACATACCAGACGTCTTAAAAATGTGTAACGCAAAATACCAGATGTCTTAAAAATGTGTAACATAACATACCAGATGTCTTAAAAATGTGTAACATACCAGATATCTCAAAAATGTGTAACGCAAAATACTAGACGTCTTAAAAATGTGTAACGCAAAATACTAGACGTCTTAAAAATGTGTAACGCGAAATACTAGACGTCTTAAAAATGTGTAACGCAAAAAATGTGTAGCATTTTTTTTAGATGTCTCAAAACTGTCTAACAAAACATTCTAGATGCCTCAAAATCTGTAACACCACATTCAAGATGTCTATAAATGTGTAACACCACATTCTAGATGTCTATAAATGTGTAACACCACATTCTAGATGTCTATAAATGTGTAACACCACATTCTAGATGTCTATAAATGTGTAACACCACATTCTAGATGTCTATAAATGTGTAACACCACATTCTAGATGTCTATAAATGTGTAACACCACATTCTAGACGTCTCAAAATGTGTAACACCACATTCTAGACATTCTCAAACTGTGTAACAAAACATTCTAGACGTCTCAAAATGTGTTACAAAAACATTCGACATCTCAAAATGTGTAACACAACATTCTAGACTCCTATAAATGTGTAACACCACATTCTAGATGTCTATAAATGTGTAACAAAACATTCTAGACATTCTCAAAATGTGTAACACCACGTTCTAGATGTCTATAAATGTGTAACACCACATTCTAGATGTCTATAAATGTGTAACAAAACATTCTAGACATTCTCAAAATGTGTAACACCACGTTCTAGATGTCTATAAATGTGTAACACCACATTTTAGACGTCTCAAAATGTGTAACACCACGTTCTAGACATTCTCAAACTGTGTAACAAAACGTTCTAGACATCTATAAATGTGTAACACCACATTCTAGACATCTCAAAATGTGTAACGCAACATGCCAGTCGTCTTGAAATAATGTTTTGAACTGCTACAGCAAAGTGAAATAAACTCACTATTAATATCTTTGAGTTAACCCTTGTGTGGTGTTCGGGTCTGTGGGACCCGTTTTCATTTTTCATCAAATGATACTAAAAAAATATTGTTTCTAACTCAAACTCATTGGCATTGGCTCATTTTTTGTGAAAAACATATATCAAAACACATTTTCGATAAAAACACACTGTACACCCCCGCCCCCCCACACACACACACACAGATTTATATTACATACAGTATGTTTGGCCAAGGGCTAATAAACATTGCTTCATTTGTAAATTTTAAACTAAACAAATTTTCTACTCATATCTTGAGTTAAATTCATTTTCTTTTATATTTTATTAAAAAAACTAATAAAAAAAGAGTAGCACTTTTTAAAAGAAATGTAACATAAGAAAGGTAAAGGGCAAATATTAACCATGTAAGCTGTTTATATTGCTTGCAATTTAGGTGAAGCAAGCATGTGTAAAGCATTTTAATGTAAAATTGCTTAATTTTGCTGAATTAAATACAAGTAACTTTATTACAAGTAAACGAGTAACAAAAATATGAACAGCACACAAGGGTTAAAAGAAACTTTCACCAAACGTATAGCTCGGTAGACTATAGAAAACAGAAAACAATGTAATGAAATCAAGCCAGAAGCTCCACTTTTTCCAGTCTAACAGGGTGAAGTTCTCACACCCCATAAAAACTCCAGAAACTCCCAAACTCTCAGTGCTCCCACCATCTATTAATGAAGGCCCAGTCTCCAGACTCACAACAGAAGTCACTCAGAACTCAGTTCAGTTCAGGTTCTCAGAGTTCTCTCTCTCTCTCTCTCTCTCTCTCTCTCTCTCTCTCTCTCTCTCTCTCTCTCCTCATACAGACATGGGCTACATTCCAATTCCATTCTACACACTAATAGTATAAAGTATATAACACTAGTCTTAATACTGCAGGTTTGTTGGGTTATTTCATAAAATATTAATGTAATAACACATTCTGTACTAACAGCAAATCATTAATAAAGTGATGCTGCTACATAGGGGTGGGCAATATTATATCGTATACAATATATCGTGACACAGAAATATCATGATATTAAAAATCCATATTGTGATAATAGGGTTGTTCAGTCTTAAAAGTAGTCTATTATTTACTGTGAAGCTTTAGGTGTATTTATTTTATTAGGTGTATATTTGTTTTAGTTTGCAGTTTATATGCATGCACTAAATATTCTGCAATATTTTTTGCTGCATTGTATTATTTTATGCTATATTATTTATTTTGCCACATTATGATTATACTGTTATACTATTATACTATTCCTGAAATGAATTCATTATTTTAGTTTTCCTATATCGCCAAGTATATCGTTATCGCTAAAATACCCTGAAATATCGTGATATTATTTTAGAGCCATATCGCCCACCCCTACTGCTACACATACCGCTCTCAGTCATTTTGTCTAATAACAGTTCCAGGCTTTCTATTTCCTATTGCATTGTGGGAAAATAGATTTGACTATACCCACATATACTGATTGCAAATTGATCGTATCTAAGCATGTACAGCTGTGATTAAAAAGCAGTGTTATTCCATCAAATACTGATTTCTAAACTCTTAAAACTTTATGAATATGAACTTGTTTTCTTTGCATTATTTCAGGTCTGAAAGCTCTGCATCTTTTTTGTTATTTCAGCCATTTCTCATTTTCTGCAAGTAAATGCTCTAAATGACAATATTTTTATTTGGAATGTGGGAGAAATTTTGTTCATGGTTTACAGAATAAAAAAAACAAAGTCTATTTTACTCAAAAATCAGTGTTGTGCCAGTTCACAGCTTTTCTGAACTAGTTCAAGTTCCGTTCATACATGCTCAAAGTGAACAGTTCACGTTCAAAGTTCAGTTCATTTGACTTTTTTCGTGAGATATTCAAATAAATACTTTTTTTCACACTACAAGCTAGAAATCACTATACGTTCTTTAAAACTGCTCATTGTAGACATTTGCTCATGATACTGCAATTGTGGGTTTCATACCAGGTGATGAAAACGTTCGTAAGGAGAAGCGGTGTCTGTCTCCGTGCATCACTTCCACTAGCCATTTTTTTTTAATTGCAGCGCTTTCTCTCACTCCCGTCATTGGTCTCTCGCCCTTGCGCTCTCTCTCTCTCTCTCTCTCTCTCTCGCCCTCCGCGCTCTCTCTCTCTCTCTCTCTCTCTCTCTCGCGCTCTGCACTCTCTAGCCAATGTTCATTTACAGTGATGTCTGCAGTTCATGACACATACTGTGAACTAATTCTCGTTCAAGTTCTTTATTAAAAAAAGTGTTGCGTTCAGTTCAATGTTCACGAAAAAATGAGCGTGTTCAATGAACGCGTTCTTTTGAACTCGTTCACGCACAACACTGTCAAAAATACACCTATACATAGCAAAATCAGAGAAACTGATTTAGAAACTGAAGTGATCTCTTCATTTTTTTCCAGAGCTGTATATCCTGCATGACAGTGAGACATTCTTACAGTGCTTCCTTAGAAAAAGGCAAAAGTAATGGGACATGATGCTAAATTCTGTCTCATGACCTTGCATGGTATGTATGAGCTTAATATAATGTATATACACTATTAAAAATAAAGGAAACCCTAAAATAACACATCCTAGATTAAATGAATGAAATACTGCAGTTGAAAATCTTTAATCATTTTATGGTAAAATGAACGGAATAAACATAATATTTTTTATCAAAATCAAATTACAGGGTAATCCAACTTATGCAAGGATTATACATTGAGCATTGAGCAATTTATATTAATCTGCAGGAGACTCCCAGAACTTTCAGGAAAAGTGGGATGTCTATATTTACCAACAAAACCAATCTGCATTGGATTAACAGAATTAATTAATATAAACTGAATTCATTTTTACTAATGATTTTATAGAATGTACTGTAATGTGAACAGAATCTTGACTAGGGCTCTTTGTCAAAGTGGGGAAACTACTGTAACACAAAGCCTAGAGTGGATCTGCGTTTCATCACTCTCTGGTGAATAATAAGATGGATAATGAATACATGAAAAAACGGCTCAAGGCCTTTTTTTTTTTTCTTCCTTTCTCTTTCCGTCCTCTGTTAGTGACAGCTCCATACTGTCAGTGTTCTTCTTCCTCTGAGTCACAATGATTCACTATGGAAAATAAAACTAGAGCAAGTAGAAAAAGTCAAAGAGCGATATAAAAAAAACCCCACAGAAACTTGTGTTAATGGACTCTTTATGAGCGTCGGAAATGATCCGTGAAAGGAGCCTTATGTCACGCCGTTAAAGTGGTGTCATCTTCTGGGCGGACGCATATTTCCCCGTCTGGCCGCGTGTCCGCCGAGCGCCGGGCGCTTTCGCTGCCCCAGTTACGCTTTTAACACTCCGTCTTTCCAGCGGCTCGGAGGGACGCGAGCGCAGCCTCATGAATACGGCCGTGTGTGATGGATGTGTTTGGTGTTATATTTAAGGCTGGTAGATTCTGCTTTGGGACGGCAATTAAAGCTCTCCGGTCCGGACTGGCACGCGCGGGCCTGCTCCACTTCCAGATAAAGGCTGAGGAAGCTAGCGGCGCTAACCTCAAAACGTCAGCGCTAATGCTACGCTAGCACTGCAGTCCTTTCAGTGTCAGGAGTAAATGACCACACATGCCTGGCCTGCACTAATGAACCCCTCTGCCCCATCAAATCAAGCGCGCTGTCGTCTCGCGTCGTCTGAAAATACACAGGATCACACAGCGGAGCCAGAAGATAGCCGAAGATGAAGAGACACAAAAGGGAACGGCTAAAAAAAGCTTAGCATCGGACGTAGAGTTTGTTTAAAACCCTGTTCATAGCTGTTTTTCTTAATTTATTCCATCAGTAGAGACATTTGTTTAGTGTCTGAGATTCTCTATGTCTCTGTAGCTCTGTATCTTAGCAATGGAGCTACGAGGCTAACATACACTCAAACATAATAGAACCTCACTGAAAAAAAAAGTACAAAAAAAAAATTTACTTTAAAAAAATTCGCACCTTTCTGCATTTGCTTTTTTAAGTAAATTTAATTTCAGATCAATTTAAGTAACTTTAACTTAATTTCAAGACTTGTAACATAGAGTAAATAAGTGAACTGAACTTCAGTCAATCATTTTTTTATTAAACTTTACTTAATTTATTTTTGCTGAATCAATCCTTTATTTTAGTAACCTTTACTTAATTTCTGCATACAGTATTACCTAATTACAATTACTTCATGTATACAATATTACTTAAATAGTTAATGATACATAATGTACATTTATTAAAATACACATTCAAATATTTACATAATGTCAAAGATTTATTTTGTAAATAGACCAAGTCTCACTGTCTCAACACACGGATGGCATGTAATGAATTATTTTTAGTATACTTAAAAGAATGTATTACATGCCATCCATGTGTTGAGATAGTGTTATATGTGTGTTTTAAATAAAAATATTTACATTTCAGGAATTATAATATATTATGTATGATAAATTATTTGAGTAATATTGTATAAATGAAGTCATTGTAATTAGGTAATATTGTATGCAGAAATTAAGTAAAGGTTACTAAAAGAAAGCATTGATTCAGCAAAAATAAATTGCGTAAATAATATAATAAAAGAAATTGACTGAATTTCAGTTCACTTATTTACTCTGTGTAACATTTAAGCCTTGAAACCGAGCTGAAGTTACATACATTTATCTGAAATTAAATTTACTTAAAAAAAGCAAATGCAGAAAGTTGCATAACCTTTTTAAAGTAAATTTTACGCATATTTTTTTTCAGTGTTAAATGCATTCTTCAAGAAATGCCATAGCACATACAGTACTCCATGTACTTCTGCATACTTCATTATCCACCTCTCGCCAGAGACAAGGAGAGCAACACAGAGAGTCAGGTGCTAGGTAACCACATGGTCTCCATCCACATGGTTGGGCACGTGCTTGTAAACGCATGTGTCGAAAGCTGTGCACCTCAGTCCAGCACAGTTTTGCGCAGGTATTTCCAGTTACAGCTGATTTCACGCTTTTAATCCCAGAAAAACGCTCTTATATACCTTGTAAAAAGCCATTTAAATGCCTGATTAAAGGACGGATTACTGTTGTTTTGCTGTTGTCCTCGGGTTTTGGGTGCTCGGCGCTGACTCAGCTCTTGATCAGTCCGGATGCGAGACAGCACGTGGGTGGGGGTGGGGCTGTTGATGTCATGGGCCCTGCATTGTTTAATATCGCAATATATATCATCGAAAAAAGATAATCTGCAATGTGAATTTTTTCAAAATCGTGCAGCCCTAGACACATGTATTAAAAAAGGGCTTAGTGCTGGGGGTGCTTTATACCCCAGAACTCCAGTACTTCCTTGGCATTAGGCACAGTGCAGATAGGTTCATCTTTATCTGCTCCAGACGTCCCATTCTACACTACAGGAACTGGACAAGCTTTGTTTGTGCATTTGCACATCTGTGTCTGTGTCTGAATGCACTCATTAGAATGGGTGTCCACAAACATTTGGACATAAAGTGCTTGTTTGAGCCATTTAAGCATTTTAGCAACTTCATTTTAATTTGAAAGCTTGTGACTTGCCAATTAGCACGGTGCTACCAGCTTAAAAAAATGCTAAAAAAAAATGATAGGGTCCCAATACTTTTGTCCTTGTAATTAAGTTCTCATGCTCATTAGCGTATTTTACACACACAGTCTCTACTTTTTGACCGGTGGAGCGAAAAGGCCAGTCGAAACTCCCCTTTCAAACTCTCAACAAGTAGCTCCCACTCAAAAACGACCCTCAGAGACACACAGGAAAAAAGAAAAAACTGCTGTTACGCAACACAATCAGCAGGATGTGAGGATCTGGCAACCCTTTGGCACCCCGCCTCGCTCCCCGCTGCACGTTAAGCTTTGTCATTCCGAGGGCGTTCTGTCGGAGCTGAATAAAAATGAACGCTGTGTGTTTTCTGCGCCGTCTGCGTCTCCGGCGGTGAAGGGGAGTCGATCATTCCGCTAAACCCGGCCTTCTGTAATGATCTCGCTCACTGAATTAAGCGCCAACCTTACCTGACGCTGCAGCAACAAAAAGCCGGGGATGTTTATATTCCAGCCAAATAAACCACCCATTCCTTTACGCAGCGCTCACAAAACCTCTAAAAGAGGGAATTCATCCCACACAGTGGAAGCATTTTAAAAATGAACAATACACATCACTTACTTTACTGGCCACTTTCTTGGCTCCAGTGTACAAAACACTGTGGACTGTGTGGTCCATCTACCCATTCTACCTTATTCAATAGTGGTCAGAAACTGATTCATCACATTTTCAGACGTCTGAAACCTATAAACTACACTGCATGATGTTTAAAACACTTTTTAGCAAAGTTTCCCGAAGAGCTTGGGTCCAAGATATGTTTTAAAAAACTCATATAGTAACACTTCCATCCTTACAGAGCCCATCATCTTAACCTACAACTCCCATGATCCCCTGTTTCCCAAGGACTCTTTCTCATGCTCCACTCCAGTCAATCATGAACAGTTTTTCTGCTCAGCATCACCTGAATGCTAATTATTGGCAGCTGTGATTAATTAGAATGACTTTACTGGCCACTTTCTTGGCTCCAGTGTACAAAACACTGTGGACTGTGTGGTCCACCTACCCATTCTACCTCATTCAATAGTGGTCAGAAACCGATTCATCACATTTTCAGACGTCTGAAACCTATAAACTACACTGCATGATGTTTAAAACACTTTTTATCAAAGTTTCCCGAAGAGCTTAGGCCGCAAAATATGTTTTTAAAATCTCATATAGTAACACTTCCATGCTTACTGAGCCCATCATCTCAAACTACAACTCCCATGATCCCCTGTTTCCCAAGGATTCATGCTACATGCTCCACTACAGCCAATCATTAACAGTTTTTTTACTCAACATCGCCTGAATGCTAATTATTGACAGCTGTGATTCATTAGACTGACTTTAGTGGCCACTTTCTTGGCTCCAGTTTACAAAACACTGTGGACTGTGGTCTATCTACCCACCCCACCTTATTTAATAGTGGTCAGAAACCGATTCATCACATTTTCAGACGTCTGAAACCTATAAACTACACTGCATGATGTTTAAAACACTTTTTAGCAAAGTTTCCCGAAGAGCTTGGGTCCAAAATATGTATTTTTAAAAATCTCATATAGTAACACTTCCATGCTTACAGAGCCCATCATCTTAAACTACAACTCCCATGATCCCCTGTTTCCCAACGACTCCACCAAGTGCTCCACTCCAGCCAATCATGAACAGTTTTTTTACTCAACATCGCCTGAATGCTAATTATTGACAGCTGTGATTCATTAGACTGACTTTACTGGCCGCTTTCTTGGCTCCAGTGTACAAAACACTGTGGACTGTGTGGTCCATCTACCCACCCACCTTATTCAATAGTGGTCAGAAACTGATTCATCAAATTTTTATATAAGCAAAGTCATTCAGAGAGGGTTTACAGTGAAATGATCTGTTCTGTAGCAGGGGTGGTGAAAGTGGTGTTTTTTATAGTTACAAGTATCTCACATGTTTCTCCAGCTTTACACATTTAAAGTGGCTTGTAAAAGTATTCATATCCCTTGCACTTTTCCACATTAGGTTATAAAAAACATATCCCAAGTTTTGAGCATCCCAATATGAACTGTTCATTCCATCATTCATAAAACAGTATAAAAAAAGGCCCATGGTCACTCTGGAGGAGCCGCAGAAATCCAATCTCTCAGGTAGGAGAATCGGTCGACTATCCTAAGTCATGGAAGAGTGTCAACAAGAGAGCTACAGTGGGATGGTTTAGATTAAAGACTATTCATGTGTTAGAATGGCCCAGTCTTAAATACCATTGAGCATATGTGGCAAAACATGAAAACTGCTGTTTACAGATGCTTTCCTTCCAACATGGCTGAGCTTGAGCTGTTTTAAAAAAAAAAGATTAATGGGAAAAGTCTCAGTCTCTAAATGCGCAAAGCATGGTAGAGACAAACCCCCATAGCACTTACAGATTTGTATTTGATAAAAAAATGTAAAACCATGTATTATTTTTGTTCCACTTATGTAATACTTAGTGTTGGTCTATCACTATGTAGTTTGTGATTGTAAAGTGACAAAATGTGGAAAAGTTCAAAGGGTTTGAATACTTTTGCAAGCCACTGTATTTAAAATGGTGGGCATGGCAAACATGGGGCAGGGCATAGTGTGACAAAAAATATTCCCCAAAATTAAAGTATCTGTTCAGTTTTGCCACTATTTTATTTTAATATCAACGTTACATATAAGTTAGTAGATTTCTCTGCAGTAAACCACAATTTCTCACCAAACCCCCGCTCTAAATGTGTTCATCTCAGTCCTGTGCAATGGACAATAAGCCACACTTCCTAACCGTAGACCGGTGAGGTGGAGCTACAGTGATAAATTGGCCGTGAGTGTATAATTCATTTTTAATACTCGCCTGAAGCCATGTGAATGAAGATCGCACCGCTCTGTGGCAGTGCCAAAGTGGTCACAAACTGTGCCAAGTACAGAGTGAATAATAATATAATAACCCCTAAAATTGTTTACCAGAAGTGATGGAGGCCAGGCGGAAGGCATCAGAGTGGCGGACAGAGGGCAGAGGCTCGTAGGGAGTGGCCTCGTAGAAATCTTCACCTGAAAAACACAGAAAAAGACTCGTGGTTAATACAAGTTTCTTCACAGTATAATGAAAAAACATAATTCATCCTGCGAGGGACTATTTTGGCAATTACGTTACAAATATCTGGGATTTCTGTTGGGAATTACTGACACTATGGTTTAGAGTTGCCAGGTTCACAGTTTTAATGCCAAACTGGGCTTTTTTGAAAATGGTGGTGGGTGTCACGTCTGGTGCTGTTAGCTCTTCTGTCCCTTCCACACCCAGCTCTAACGGAGGTTCTCAGGTCAACAACTACACTACCCAGAATGCACCACCCGCTGACATCACGCACACACCTGATCACGTGACACCTCACCTGCTTCCTCCAGGAAGTCCTGAATACTGATTACTGGCACTATAAAGGAGCACTCCACACAAACACCCACGCCGCGTATTGTAGGTTCTCCTCATTACAAAGCGTTACTTTATCTCTTGTCTCAGTTTATCTCGTGTATGACCTTGCCTTTGTTTTCTCAACGCCGATTATTGCCTTTGCCTCTGATATTGGATTACCTGTGTATTACCTGGACTGTGTATTCACTACTGCCTCTTGGATTACCTCTGACATTGGATCTCTCGTGTATGAACTCTGGACTGTCTCTCGTTTATGGTATGGTTTTGTCTACATTGCTCCTGTTATTGGTGATTACCCATTTTTCTGTACCGACTACGTTTTACATCTGTTTATTTTATAATAAACAAACTTTTAACAGTATCTGCACGTGTCTGCATTCTGTACTAGCCATGACAGTGGGCTGCATTTGAAAAAAAATAAAAATACATTTAAACAAAAAAGTGGGTGTTGCCTTTGATGTTACAGATGTTAAAGAGGAGAGAAGAACTAAGTAAGTAAAACTCAGTTTTAGTTGTTTTGCTAATGATATAACTATTAATTGTTCTTGACTGGGATATAAAACTGTTATAAAAGAACTAATAAAACACTACAATATTATTATTGAGGACTAATGACAGAAATACTGATAATAAATCCCTTTATAAAAAAAAGTTGTACACTTAGTTGTTTTGCCATTTGCTTCAAACATGTGACAGACATATATTTTGGGCTAGTTTAAACTTCTGAAGGGTGGGTTTTAAACTGACTTTGGGCTGGATATTTTTGTTGGACCTGGCAACCCTGCTATGGTTAGAAGCTCCTTCACCTGTTAAATGTTGTTACACACTCTGCCATTCTGCTTCTCTACAAAATTGTTACAATGTCTTAAACGGGGCAAAAGAGTCTAAAAGCGGAGAGAGTGCGCATTTCTAGCGCAGAAAAACGGGCCAAAGAGTCTAAAAGCGGAGAGAGTGCGCATTTCTAGCGCAGAAAAATGGGCCAAAGAGTCTAAAAGCGGAGAGAGTGTGTATTTCTAGCGCAGAAAAATGGACCAAAGAGTCTAAAAGCGGAGAGAGTGTGTATTTCTAGCGCAGAAAAATGGACCAAAGAGTCTAAAAGCGGAGAGGGTGCGCATTTCTAGCGCAGAGTCTAAAAGGAGTCTAAAAGTTGCCATAATTAAGGAGTTTAATATTAAGAGACATGAAATTAAACATCAATTTGAAAAATCTTAGTTCACACAACACTGTCAAAGATAAAGATAGTAAGTCAAGTAAAATGGTGTGTAAATGAAATAATCAGGAAAAGTATTATTTAAAGTGGTATATTTCATTATTTGTTTTATTACAGAGTGTGGCCCGTGACTTCAAATATATTTCTCCTTCTGGCCCCCAACAAAAAAAGTTTGGACACCCCTGTTATAGAGCAATATACATCATCCTCTACAGTTCCTGTAGTGTATTACAGTCTGACAGAATGAGTGTGTGGGTCACATAGACTTTATAAAGCCTTATAGAGCACCCCTACACTTCCTGTGCTATATTACATTCTGTTCAGAATGAGTGTGTGGATCACATAAACCTTATAAAGCCTTGTAGAGCACCCCCCACACCTCCTGTAGTGCATTGCATTCTGTCAGAATGAGTATGTGGGCCATATTAACATTATAAAGCTATATAGAGCACCCACAGTTCCTGTAGTGTATTAAAGTCTGTCAGTAGGAGTGTGTGGATCATATAAACATTATAAAGCTATATAGAGCACCCACAGTTCCTGTAGTGTATTAAAGTCTGTCAGATCACATTAACATTATAAAGCCTTATAGAGCTCCTGCTACACTTCCTGTAGAGCAGGGGTTCTCAACTGGTCTCAGCCCGGGACCCACATTTTCTCATGGTCATTAAGTCGCGACCCACTTTTGTATAATGCAAACTAACAAATTTATTTTTGAAAAGTGAACTTCAAAAATATGTAAACATACATATGCATTCAAAGTGAATTTAAAAGTAATAAAAACGTGCGGTACCATGCAAACTGTATGTATACAAGTAACTACAATAAAATTAAACATCAAAACTGCATAAAATAAATAAGGCCACAAAATTAGATATATCACTTCTCTGCATTCATCATCCTTTAGTAAAAAAAATAGAAGGACCATGCCAACTGCATGTGTAAAAGTTACTGCAAAAAAATAAATATCAAAACTGCATAAAATAAATAAATCTACAAAACCAGATGTTTTCACCCAACCTGTCTTTTGTGAAAATCAGTGAGACAATTGGGCATGTACTTTACTTTTGATCAGAGTTTCAAAGTCTGGGGTGACAGTAGACAGAGTTACTCTCAGATCATGCTCAGTGTTCAACCTGTTTCTCTGCTTTGATTTTAGCTGGACCAAGGTGGAAAAGCCACTTTCACAAAGGTAGGTTGTGCTGAATGGTAGGATCGTTTTGATTGCAAGAGAGGCGAGAGATGAATACTCAGCCATCACATCGCTGCACCAGAATTGGGAAAGACTTACGTCGCCGAATCTCTTTTTCAGTGTCTGGTCACATGACAGCTCCACCAGCTGATGCTCTTCGTTGCTTGGTAACATGACGCTTTCCATGTTGACGCTGAAAGGGTCGCGTATCCAGGCATTACTATTATCTCCGTGCCTCTCAGGGAAGTAGTCGTCAAACCGAGCTTGAAGTTTACTGAGATGCTCCTTGATCGTTTTTTTCAGGTAATTTTTGGCCGTGGTGTCCAGCTGCTGTACTTCCTGGCGAACGTTTGGAAACATGTCCAGTCTGTCTTTGGATAAATGATTTACCCACAGTGTGATCTTTTTCTTGAACGCAACAACTTTGTCTGACTGTTCAAAAATGTTGTGTCCTTTTCCCTGCATAGACACGTTTAACGCGTTGAGGTGCTCAAAAATATCAGCAAGATATGCAACAAGTGCGAGCCAGGTGTTATTGTCAAACAGTTCAGCATATACGGAGTTGTTCTCTGAGAGGAAGGTGGCGATTTCTGTTTTTAGTTCGTAAAAGCGTGACAAGACCTTACCCCTCGACAGCCAGCGCACTTCGGAGTGATACAACACCTGCATGTGCTCAGAGCCCAAATCTTTGCATAGATTTGAAAAGCAGCGGCTGCTCTTAGCACTCCGTTTTATGTGGTTCACCACTTTGATGACATCTTGCAAAGCTTCATTAAGATCAGGAACCATATTCTTAGCCGCCAGTGCCTCTCGGTGCAAAAAGCAGTGGTTCCAAGTCGCATTAGGTGCCCTCGTCAGAATTTGTTTCACCACACCTGAGTGTTTCCCGGTCATGGAGGCAGCGCCGTCAGTTGTGACTCCAATGCAGTATTCCCAGCTTATACCCACTGAGCTCAAGTACAAGTCCACGGAGTTGAAAATGTCCTCTGCTTTGGTAGTGGTGGGGAGTTCTCTGCTGCAGAGAAATTGCTCCTGCAAATCACCATCCCACACATGTCTCACATAAACCAGTAAAATAGCATGGTTAGCTATGTCCGTGGATTCATCCATCTGTAATGCGAAGTATGGGCTTGTCTGGACGCGAGCTGTAGTCTGCTGTTTTATGTTATCAGACATGTCTTTAATACGCCGCGCTATAGTATCATTGGACAGGGGTATTGTTTTAAGTTTGTCTGCCGCTGCACCATCCAGCACCTCTCTTACCATGTCCATTGCAGCAGGTAAAATCAGCTCTTCGGCTATTGTGTGGGGTTTCTTTGCCTTCGCAATACGGAAAGCTACGTGGTAAGACGCCCGGAGCGCTTGCTCTTGTTTGGAGCACGATGCTGTCAGACACTTCTTTGATGCCTTTAGCTCATGAAGTCGTCTTTGAAAAAACTCCACCGGCTTGTCCTTATATGCGGGATGTTTCGTTTGTAGATGTCTCATTAGTTTGGAGGGTTTCATGCTCGCATGTGCCAGCACTTCATTGCAAATGACACACTGGGGTTTCTGACCCTGTTTGTCCTCAATGAACGAAAACCCACATTTCAGATACTCCGGGCTGTATTTGCGTTTCGCCATCTTCTCACCGAACGTCATCACAAACTAACGCGTGTCTCTCTGTCTCATTTCAAGATTTTCAAGATAAAAGACCGTTAAAAAATCAGACGAGCATAATCTTTTTTTTTTTTTTTTTTTTTTTTTGCAAAGCTGTCCGCGACCCACCCAGAACGTGTCCGCGACCCACTTTTGGGTCGCGACCCACCAGTTGAGAAACGCTGCTGTACAGTATTATAGTCTGTCAGTAGGAGCGTGTGGATCATATAAACATTATAAAGCTATATAGAGCACCCACAGTTCCTGTAGTGTATTAAAGTCTGTCAGATCACATAAACATTATAAAGCCTTATAGAGCTCTTGCTACACTTCCTGTAGTGTATTATAGTCTGTCAGAATAAACATGTGGCTTATCTAAACATTACAAAGACTTATAAAGCACCCCCTACACTTCCTATAGTGCATTACAGTTTGTCAGAATGAATATGTGGATCACATAAATTTTATAAAGCCTTATAGAGCTCCCTCTACACTTCATGTAGTGTATTACAGTCTGTCAGAATGAGCGTGTGGATCAAATAAATATTATAAAGCCTTATAGTGCACCCCATACAGTTCCTGTAGTGTATTACAGTCTGTCAGAATAAACATGTGGCTCATATAAATGTTATAAAGCCTTATAGAGCTCCTGCTACACTTCCTGTAGCGTATTACAGTCTGTCAGAATGAGTGTGAGTATCATATAAAGTATAACTTCTATTACAGAGCGCCCCCTAGAGTTCAACCTGTTACAGAAAACACAAATGACAATGTAAAAAGATGGGAAATAACACACCATAAAAGACACAATAGCACAGCTGAGACCTGGCAACCCTAGCTGACATGCAAGTGCATGTAATCACTGTGTGTATGTGTGTGTCTAAGCAGTGTGCTGCTCTCTAAGTCCTTCTGTCAGCCTAAATCAGGAGGTGCGGAGCTTCGTCTCCAGTTACCAGGGGAGACGGGGTTCACCCCCACCTTAGTGATGGGATGAAATGTGGCATATGTGAGTGTATGTTCTAACACACACACACACACATTGTCACTGCTGTATGTGTATAAGCGGCCTGCCACCACACCGCCACAGGAAATCCAGCCGGCACTCAGAACTCAATTCCATTTCGTTTTCTTATTCGTCACCCCACCAGTTCCCTCTGCTGTACTTTACAGTTAGCTACACACACACACCCCACATACACACCACACACAAACACACACAGTGTTCCCTCTCCTCCTAGACTCAGTCAATTTTAAGACATTTTGCATTTTTATTTGCCATCTTCCTCTTAGCTGAGCAGCACTGTTAAATTACCCATTAGCCTACCCCACCTGCTAGCTTATGCTAGCATTACGTTTTACATTATAACCCCATTTGCACCACAATTTTTACTACAATTTTAGTAATTCCAGTTCCCACCCACTGTCTACAACTCACCTCTCTATCACACTATGCTACAGCACTGAAAAAGTGAAGGCTAATACCGCTAATAAATAAAAGTGAGTGCCAGTGGTGTTGTGTTAGCAGTGTTTTAAAAGTGTGTAGTGGTGCTAACCTTTACTTTTTAAAGTGCTGGTATCATGGTGTGATAGAGAGACGAGTTGTATACAGTGGGTGAAAACTGGAAATTAGTAAAATTTTTTCTACCTGGGAACATTAAGTAAGAACCATTATTTTGTCATTCATCTTTAGAATGTTTTTGAAACATGATTTTTGTAACATTTACATGCTAACCTTCATGGAGAAAGAGTGTTTAAAATGTTGCTAACATTCTTAGAACGTTTTTAGAATAGAGTGTTGCAAAAAGGTGTGGGTGTTTGTTAGCTGTGGCATTTTAATTAGCATTTAGCATTGCCCTCAATGAGTGCCAGTGGTGTTGTGTTAGCAGTGTTTTAACTCATTCCTAGAACATGATTTTTGTAACATTACATGCTAACCTTTGTGGGGAAAAAATGGAACCTTGTTTGTTAGCTTGTACTGTACTCTGTCTTTCTCTGGGTTGGGTGAGATGGTCTTTACTCTATTTTATCACTCAGTATGGAGCGTTGCTAAAAGGTGTGGGTGTTTGTTAGCTGGCGCATATGAATTAGCATTTAGCGTTGCCCTCAATGAGTGCCAGTGGCGTTGTGTTAGCAGTGTTTATAAAGTGAGTAGTGGTGCTAGCCTTCACTCTTCCAGGACTATGCTGGTAGCATAGTATGATAATTAGTTTTGTGTTGTAGACAGTGTGTAGGACTATAATTGTGATAAAAATTGGCTTGTAAATTTAACTCTATTTTGAGAGAGAGAGAGAGAGAGGACAAAAATAAAATTAAAAAAACAAGTGATGAAGTAATGCTTCTCAGTTAGACTAAACAGTGTTAAAAGCAACGTTAAATGCTAATTCGGTTGCATCAGCTAACAAACTCTAGCCACTTCAACAACTCCAGCAGACTAAATAATGGTTTTAGTCAATTTTCACCACAATTTTTTACAATTTTAGTAATTTCTGTAAACCACTGTCTACAACTCATCTCTATCACACTATGCTACCAGCACTAATAGAGTGAAGGCTAGCACCACTACACACTTTCAAAACACTGCTAACCCAACACCACTGGCACTCATTTAGGGCAACGCTAAATGCTAATTCAGCTGCGGTAGCTAACAAACACCCACACCTATAAGCAACACTTCATACTGAGTGATAAAATAGAGTAAACACCATCCTACACACCCAGAGAAAGACAGAGTACAGTACAAGCTAACAAAACAAATTCTAAATCCTTCAGCAACATTTAAAAAATATATATTTATAATGTTAATAATGTTACAGAAATCCTGTTCCAGGAATGAGTGATAAAATAATAGTTCTTATGTATTGTTTCCAGCTAGAAAAAGAGTATTACATTTATATTTTAGTTCATTTTCACCACAATTTTAGTCATTTCATCTCTCTATCACACTATGCTACCAGCACTGGAAGAGTGAAGGCTAGCACCAATACACACTTTAAAAACACTGCTAACACAACACCACCAGCACTCACTGAGGGCAATGCTAAATGCTAATTCTGTTGTGGCAGCTAAAAACACCCACACCTTCTAGCAATGCTCCATACTGAGTGATAAAATAGAGTAAACACCATCCTACCCACCCAGAGGAAGCTAACAAAGAAGGTTCTAAAACCTTCAGCAACATTTTAAACACCTTTTTTGTCATAAAGGTTAGCACGTAATGTTACAAAAATAATGTTCCAGGACTGAGTGACAAAATAAAGGTTCTTCATTTTTGTTCCCAGCTAGAAAATAAGAGAATTACATTCATATTTTAGTCAATTTTCAAAATAGAGACTATCCTGCCCACCCAGAGAAAGACAGAGTACAGTCCAAGCTAACAAAGGAGGATCCAAGAACGTACAGCAAACATTCTTAGAACTGTTTGATTTTTGCTTGGAAATGTTCCTGTGTTTTATTTGTTATATTTTGTTTATTGCTCATTGCTCAGGTTGGTGGGCTCTGGAGCAGGAACATGGAACACATGACTGATATGTCACGCTGTGACACTGCATATAGTGTGGCATTGTTATGCTAATTGGCCTATAATTATCCAAGCTAGCATCAGGTAACTTGGTACACACGTCAGAGTGAGTCACACGTCACGTTTGCACTACGGTTCTTCAGGTCATCACCCACACTGCAGAGATCTCACCTTTAATAAAGAAACAGCACAAATCAACACAAGTGTCACAAGCGCTTGAGAGAACTTTCCAGATGAATAAAGCACAGACATAGAGCGAATGTGATAATGTTAAATTTAATGCTGTGAAAGCTAATTAAACAGGCAAATTTAAGGTGTACTTTAAGGGGTCGTTTTTTTCATCCTCGTTATTTAAACTGCAGTAATCTCTGACATTTACACCAGTGTGGTGCTATTAAAAAGAAAGTTACCAATAACAAGAAACGATAATAAATTTGACTGATATTTATGATCAAGTGTATGTTTGGTGATGCAGCTGGTCATGGTAGAGTATCTGTGTCTTTAAAGCCCAAATAACCCAAATAAACATAAATAAACACCTGCAATTAACTCTATATAACATCAGAATAAACCAAAAATAAACATAAAGTCAGTGTGGTCAGTGAGTGTGATTATATCTGTAATTAACTCTATATAACATTAGAATAAACCAAAATAAACATAAAGTCAGTGGTCAGTGAGAGTGTTATACCTGTAATTAACTCTATATAACATTAGAATAAACACAGACAAACATAAAGCCAGTGGTCAACGGTTATGTTTTTACCAGTAATTAACTCTACATAAGACTAGAATAAACCAAATAAACCTAAAGGCAGTGCTCACTCTGAGTGTCTCCTTGTACTTAACTCTATATAACATCAGAATAAACCCAAATAAAGATAAAGTCAGTGGTCACTGAGTGTGTTCATACCTACAAGTAACATTGTGTGTTTATACCTGTAATTAACTCTATATAACAGTAGAATAAACCCACATAAACATAAAGTCAGTGGTCAGCAATTGTGTCTACCTGTAATTAACTCTATATGACATAAGAAAAAAAAACAAACATAAAGTGAGCGGTCAGTGAATGTGTTTATACCTGTAATTAACTCTATATAACATTAGAATAAACACAGACAAACATAAAGTTATTGGTCAGTAAGAGTGTCTACATGTAAATAAATCTATATAACATTAGAATAAACACAGACAAACATAAAGTCAGTGTGGTCAGTGAGTGTGTTTATACATGTAATTAACTCTATATAACATTAGAATAAACCCAAATAAAGATAAAGTCAGTGATCACTGAGTGTAATTAACAGTGTGTGTTTATACCTGTAATTAACTCTATATAACATCAGAATAAACCGACATAAACATAAAGTCAGTGGTCAGTAAATGTGTCTACCTGTGCTTAACTCTATATAACATTAGAATAAACACAACTTCACATAAAATAAGCTGTTAGTGAGAGTGTTTATACCTTTAATTAACTCTACATAACATTAGAATAAAGAGACCGAAATGTCTTTATCAGCAATATTTGCTGCTTCTTTCTGTAAGAACTAACTAAACTAACTAACTAAACTCTCTACATCAGTAACTGCTGTGATCATGTATGCTCTATATGTTACTGTATGTCCTGTCTGTTAAATTGTCTCTTGTCTGCTCTATTTATTGTATTTGATGTAGTGTAATTGAGTTGTTGAGTTGACTTGACTTGAATGTGTCTACACGTGTAATTAACATTATATAACATTTGAATCAACCAAATAATCATAAAGTCAGTGATCACTGAGTGGGTCTACCTGTATTTAACTCTGTGTAACATCGGAATAATAAACCAAACAATCATAGAGTAAATAGCCAGTGATTGTGTTTGTATGTATAATTAAAGCTATAGAACATTCAGAATCTCAAATAAAGTCAAATATAAAAAAACATCTATTGACACTGCTGAGATTTAAACGATTTTCAAGGCTCTCTAAGACCTGGATAGGTAGTTTTCTTGTGATAAAGTGGACAGTAAGCGGAGAGTACAGAGTACAAGGTGGGTGTTTCTAATAAAGTGGACGAGGTAAGTGCTGGAGCTGACAGTTAAGCCCCATTCTGCCAAGTATGTGCTCCAGAAGGATCAGTGGAGCATCTCGGCCTGCGGATTTGAGACTTTATAATGAACAGAGCGGTGAAGTCCTTCGGCGTAGCCGAGGCTGGGAGGGAATCTAACGGCGCGGAGGCTCAGGAGTCTTGTTTTTTTATGTTTTTCTGCTCTTTTCTCCTCATTGTTCGTCATGCATTGTAACCAGCCTTCAGTACGCGCACGGCGGCGTTGGGCCTGCGCACTACAGCTGCGTGAGAGCAAGGCTTTGATGGACGTTTATTAACTGCATGGAGCGTGAGTATTAGCATGTGGTATCCTTTCCCCAGTGACATTTCAATCTGAAAGCAGTCCTACCTCTCTTTCAATCTCTCTCTCCCTCGCACTCCTTCACCCTTTCCCATCCTTCGCTTCCAATCATCTCAGTGGGAAGTGAACTCTGATGGTCATCTGCAGAGACAGCCTATTACCTGAGACTACAGGGAGCCACGAGTGCTGTCTCTCTCTCTCTCTGTCTATCTCTCTCTCTGTCTATCTCTCTCTCTATCGCTTTCTCTCTTTGTGTGTGTGTGTGTGTGAGCGTGTGTGTGCGTGCGTCTTTAAGCCCATCTCGGGACTGGTGAGGTGACAGTGGAGTCTGGCAGTGTTTGACAGCAGAACAATCACACACTGCTTTAGTGTCAGTCAGGGAGAAACACACTCAGACAGAAACACACTCAGACACTGCAGACGCTCACGGAGGGAAAAACAGCTGCTGTGGAACTCGGAGAAGTTGAGAAGTACCTGTTTCCGAACGCAAGCATTTGTTGCTTCCACTTATTTTTTTTCGCTGGCCACTTTATTGGAAACAGCTACCTTTGCGCTTCCTCACTGGAAACTCTATCAGATACTTCAGCTCTAAAGGCTTCCTAACTGGCCAAGTTCCTAGAAACACCTACATACAGTACATTAGTGTTTTCTCACTGGTCACATTATTGGAAACACCTATCTTTGTGCTTCCTCACTGGCTATTTTATCAGATACTTCTGCTCTAAGGCTTTCTAAATGGCCACTTTATTGGAAACACCTACATCTGTTCTTCCTCACAGGCCACTATATCCGATACTTCTGCTTTCTAGATGGCCAGGTTCCTAGAAACACCTACGTGCATTAGTGCTTTCTCACTGGCCACTTTATTGGAAACACCAACCTCTGTGCTTCCTCACTGGCAACTCTATCAGATACTTCAGCTCTAAAGGCTTCCTAACTGGCCAAGTTCTTAGAAACACCTACATACAACATTAGTGTTTTCTCACTGGCCACTTTATTGGAAACAACTACCTTTGTGCTTTTCCATTGGCCACTTTATTAGAAACACCTACCTTTGTGCTTCTTTACAGGCCACTTTATTAGATACTTCTGCTCTAAAGGCTTCCTAACTGGCCAAATTCCTAGAAAAAACCTACATACAACATTAGTGTTTTCTCAGTGGCCACTTTATTAGAAACAGCTACCTTTGTGCCTTCTTAATGTCCACTATATCAGACACTTCTGCACTAAGGCTTCCTAACTGGCCAAGTTCCAAGAAACACCCTTACAGTAATGAAAACATTATTGTTTTCTCACTGGCCACTTTATTGGAAACACCTACCTTTGTGCTTCCTCATTGGCAATTTTATCAGATACTTCTCCTCTAAGGCTTCCTAACTAGCAAAGTTCCTAGAAACACCTACATCCATTACTGTTTTCTCACTGGCCACTTTATTGGAAACACCTACATCTGTTCTTCCTCACAGGCCACTTTATCAGATATCTCTGCTCTAAAGGCTTCCTAACTGGCCACTTTATTGGAAATACCTACATGCTTCAGTGTTTTCTCACTGGCCACTTTATTAGAAAGACCTACCTTTGTGCTTTTCCTCTGGTCACTTTATTAGGGACACCTACATCTGTTCTTCCTCACAGGCCACTGTATCAGATACTTCTGCTCTAAAGGCTTCCTAAATGGCCAAATTCCTAGAACCACCTGCATACAACATTAGTGTTTTCTCAGTGGCCACTTTATTAGAAACAGCTACCTTTTGCTTCCTTAATGTCCACTATATCAGGCACTTCTAAGGCTTCCTAACTGGCCAAGTCCCTAGAAACACCTTCCTAGAACATAAGTTTTTTTCTCATTGGCCACTTCATAGGAAACACCTACCTTTGTGCTTCCTCAGAGGCCACTTTATCAGATACTTCTGCCCTAAGGCATCCTAATTGCCCACTTTATTTGAAACATCAACATACTTTAGTGTTTTCTCACTGGCCACTTTATTAGAAACAGCTCCATCTGTTATTCCTCACAGGCCACTTTATCAGATACTTCTACTTTAATGCTTTCTAACTGGTCAGGTTCCTAGAAACACCTACATGCATTAGTGCTTTCTCACTGGCCACTTTATTAGAAAGACCTACCTTTGTGATTTTTTTCACTGGCCACTATGTCAGACAGAAGTTCTTAGAAACATGTACATACATTAATGTTTCTTTCAGTGGCCACTTTATTGGAAATACCTACCTTTGCGCTTCCTCATTGGCCACTTTATTAGAAACAGTTTTGTACATTTTGCTTCCACTGACTGACCAATTTATTACCAACCCATACCTATGTGTTCTCACCCTCTGATTATTTCTTATTATTAGGGAAACCCTTACTTTATTGCTTCCCTACTGGCCACTTTATTAGAAACACCTTATTAGAAACACCTTCATTAGAACACCTTTACTACTAAACCCTTTATTAGAAACACCTTCATTAGAACACCTTTACTACTAAACCCTTTATTAGAAACACCTATGTACTTTCATTCTTCCTCACAGGCCACCTTAACAGAAACACCTACATACTTCAGTGTTTAATTAATGGCCACAATATTAGAAACACATGTCTTGTATTTCCTCACTGGCCACTTTATTAGAAACACCTACATACTTTAGTAATTCCTCACCGGCCACTTTATTAGAAACATCTACATACTTTAGTGTTTAATAAATGCCCACTTTATAAGAACCTCCTACCTTAAGCTTCTATTCACTGGCCACTTTATTAGAAACCCCTACTCCGCTATTAGTCTGAATTTCGGTGGTCTTAAGTTCCACAGAGCCTCGTTCTGGATCTGGTGCAGCTTCACAGATTGACGCTGAACGCAGTGGATTACGGAATTACACAAAAATGCAGAAAATAAGTGGTCAAATCTCGTCTCATGCCTGGCTCCAGTCAAAAATAAATTTTTCACAAGTTCCGCTCGGAGTGGCAGAGCTATTAGTGAAACGTTTGATTCAGCAGAAGTGATGACGAATGTCCAGATTTCAGGAAAACGCTGCCAGAGTGGAATATTGCGAGTGATACTGTATTTGCATAGACTATGTTCACCTCAACAAAACAAGTGTTCACAAAAAGTTTTCTCCCTGTCTGCTGAAGTACTGTATTTGTTGGACTATAATGCGCACTGGATTATAAGGTGCACTATCAATGAAGATTTATTTTCTGGTCTATTTTCATACATAAGGCAAACGGATTAAAAGGCATATCAAGCAAAACTAGTAAGGATGTCTATGTTGAAGTAAGTAAGGGTGTTTCAGTCAAATGAGCGCTGAAGGTTAATCTACAGAGATTTCTCTCCTGAAAACAGTTTATTGGGGTGAGTAAAGCACTTCCATTTATTTACAGTATGCTTAAAATTCCAGTATTTTGTCCAAGGGTGAGCACTAGATGTGGTTAACAGCATTTATTAGCCAGCCCCTGTTAGCAGCACTACCCAGCCTCCGTTAGCAGCATAGCCAGCTGCGTTCAGCAGTGTTTAGCAGTGCTAGTCACCCCGTTTAGCAGCATAGCTAGCCCCGGTAAGCAGTGTTAGTCAGCCCTGGTTAGCAGTGTTAGTCACCCCTGGTTAGCAACATAGCTAGCCCCGGTTAGCAGCATAGCTAGCCCCGGTTAGCAGTGTTAGTCAGCCCTGGTTAGCAGCGCCACTCAGCTTTGGCTAGCAGCATAGCCAGCCAGAGAGCTAGCACTAAGCGCGAAAAGTGGGTATTGTTAATGCTGTCCCAGCAGTGCTACCTGGGGTTAGCAGCAGGCTACAGGCCGATACTACCCACTCTGAATGGCAAAGGAACTAGTGCTTAGCGGCTAATGCTAATACTGCTGGAGAACTAAACTGAAACGTCTGTAAAAGCTGAAGAACCTGACTGGTAAAATTTATACATAAGATGCACTCACTATAAGTGTGTCTTATACCAGCCTTTGTGCTAATACTCACAGGCCATTTTATTAGAAACCCTTTCTATTGGTCAGTGCAGTTTTTTGGTGGTAGTTCAGGCTGTGGTGTCATTGATAAGGAAACTATTAAGCAGCTGAAGTCACTTATTAGAGGAGGTGCATTAAAAGGAAAGAGAAGCTGAAGAAGCTGGAGAGACACAGTGTTGCTGTGAGAAGTACCTGCTTAATGGGGCAGATTAAAAATGACCTGAGAAGTGGAACGGGCCAGAGCCGCGGACTCGGAGCTCATTAAAAAGCTGGCTTAGATCATTCAGCGGATGAGTTTGTGAGGAGAGAAGCAAGAAAGCCGCAAGTCATCTGAGGTAACAGCACATTCTGCTAACTCACTGAGGTCACTCGGGTTCCTGGAGGGAATATTTAATGAAGGTACGTCATTAGTGCTCTTTTTGTAATACGGTGTATGTGTGTATGTTTGTGGGTGTGTGTGTGTGTGTGTGTGTGTGTGTGTGTGTGTGTGTGTATGCGAGCACATTCCTCTTAAAGGCCCTATACCGTACAGTTGTCTTCTATTTTGTATTTGTCCTTGAGTTCCACGTCTACAATGCCAAAGACCCATATTTCATTTACAATTGAATTCACAGAGAACATATATCAAATGTTAAAAGTTTAGAAACATTTAGAACCTCATTTAAAACTCAATTGCAGCAATACATCTCCAGAAAGTTAGGACAAGGGCAAAAAAAATGCTGGAAATGTAAGTGCTACTAATTATAGCAGCTGCAGTAGGAACAATTTACAGCTTACACACATAACTGTGTATAAAAAAGAACATTTTACAAGGGCCAAAGATGGGCAGAGGTTCACCAATCTGCAAAAAAATGTTCCTCCACAAAAAAAATAGTGAAGAAATCGTTGATATCCCACCATATACAGAACATAAAATCATAAAAAGATTACGAGAATCTGGTGAAATTCTTTTGTGCAAGGAAGAAGACTGATGGTCAGTACTGAATGCTGGTGATCTTCAGGCCTTCAGGTTGAGCTGCATTAATAACAGGCTGAACTGATACAAAATTTTGTTTTATTCTATAAACTACAGACAACATTCCTCCAAATCCCAAATACAAATATTGTCATTTAGAGCATTTATTTGCAGAAAATGAGAAATGGCTGAAATAACTAAAGAGATGCAGAGCTTTCAGACCTCAAATTTTGCAAAGAAAACAAGTTCATATTTATTAAGTTTTAAGAGTTCAGAAATCAATAGTTGGTGGAATAATCCTGGATTTTAATCACAGTTTTCATGCATCTTGGCATGTTCTCCTCCACCAGTCTTACACACTGCTTTTGGATAACTTTATGCCTGCACTCCTGGTGCAAAAATGAAAGCAGTTCGGCTTGGTTTGAAGGCTTGTGACCATCCATCTTCCTCTTGATTAAATTCCACAGGTTTCCAATTTGGTAAAATCAAGAAAGTTGTACTAGCTGTCAGCACACCACAGTGAAAAGGATCAGGGGACAGTTATGAGACAGTTGTGTCTCACATTCCAGCCCTGATTTCACATTTCATCCAACATTGCTATCACAGCATCAGCACACTATTTGCTTCATCCAACACAACTATTTCACCAGGTTCACCAATCTGCAAAAAACATTCCTCCCCAAAAAATAGATATCCCACCATCTACAGAACATGAAATCATCACAAGATTATGAGAATCTGCTGGAATCCCTGTGTGCAAGAAACAAGACTGATGAACAGTAGTAATTGCTGGTGATATTCAGGCCCTCAGATATCACTATCTGTGAACATAGTTTACTGTACAATCCACAACTGAAGAATAAGAAGCCTTATGCCAACACCATCCAGATTGTTTTCATTTTGAGGCCATTTGTGCTTAAAAAATGCTGAACAGAGTTTGCAACAGTAGGTTTCTTGCAAATTCCTCTTATTGCATCAAGTTCTGAGTGTGGAAATGTTTTTCATGCAATTAAAATGTAAAAGGTCTTACTTTCAACATGAATAGTGAACAAAGTGCTTGTTAATGTTAATAGGCTTTACTCACGAGTAAACAAAATGGGTAATATTAAGTTCAGGTGCAATTATAGAAATCATGTTCATATTAGGCCTGTCTAATAAGTATTTTTTTCAGACAATATATTGTTGCAGAAATAACCGTTAAAAAAATTGTTTAGTCACAAAAAATATGTGCTTAATACCACAGATGTAGTGAAAATATACTATAAAATATTAATGCAGTTACACCCTTTTTTAGAATCAGTGAACATTTCATTAAGAATAATAATAAATCGATTTTTAATAGATCTTTTCTTTTAGTCACTTTTTTTGATGCATTAGTCATGCATTGCTAAAAGACAGGTGAAGTATATACAACATTCCAGGGAGAGAGTAGACAAAAGGGGTAATACAAAGGACATCCAATAAAGAGAAGGGCTAGGCAAAAAAAGTATTCAAAAATACTGAAATAGGTCAGAAACAAAAGGGCAACAAACAAAAGAAACATGAGGTAGAAGATCTAGAAAACTAGGATCAAAAAGCACGGGGGTATTTATACTACAATGACCAGTTGTGTGTGATTAGAAGGCCGGCGAGTTAGAGCGCCGAAGCGGCACGTGATCAGCAAAGTCCGGAAGGTCTGGAGTAAGTGCATGCTGGGAGTTGGAGTCGTTACCCTGTATTAGTCTTTACTCACATTCGCATTTAAACACACATTCAGATAAAGATAATGGACAAGGTCACAAGGTCAGTTTTTTTCAATTGATTGATTGATGTTGTGCTCATATATTATATGTAGGTTAAGTGGATAATGTGATTATTGTGACAAGCCTATGTATATTACACTATTAAATATATAAATATATAGATAAATAGAAGCAAATTGAAGGGATGTTTTTTAATGATATAGGTACTATTAAAATACCATGAATTTGAGATTATTCTATTATTATATTATTACATACATTAGTCCTGGTTTGTTCATTAGTTTTGTATGTATTAATGGTTTTGCAGCTCTGAGCTGTTGTGTTATTTCCCGGTGGTGTTTATTTCTCGTGTATATTTCTCTCTGGTTTCTATTCTCTGCCTGTTTTCTCTGCTTTATGATTATGGACGCGGCTGCGCTCTGACCCCTGCTGAACCGTGACTGTGATTCCTGGAAATGCTCTAATAAACCAGACTGAGCTTTATTACTATATACCCGTCTCAGCGTTACAGCAGCGCCGTTCCACTTATTATCCTTCCTTCTCAGCCCAGTCAATATCAGACTGCTGATGCACTGACAAGTGATCCTGACCAGCGATTGGCTACTTTATTTGCGCCTGTATTTCAGAGCTCAACTGATTTATCCTGCACCGATCAATAACAATTCAACAATAGCATGAGTTCCATCTGCCCAATGATGCCATGACGGGGAGCACGCTTCAGACATAGCAAAATACATTTTTAAATGATGATCTATATAAAAGATCGGATTGTCTATATATATTTGTATTATAGTATATAAGTAGCATCACCTTTGAAAGATTATTTTGCTGGTATTTCGCATAGCCTTGAACTGTAATAAAAAAGGAGGAGCGTACTTAGAGGTTTTGGGCTGTAGTTTGGCACACCCCCCAAAAGATCTCAAAAAGCAACACATTATGCAGTGATCTGAAGTAATTCAAAAACAGATAAAAAACAATGTTATTGATCATCTATCAGTCTGGCGATAGTTACAAAGTCATTTCTAAGGCTTTGGGACTCCAGCAGACCACAGTGAGAGCTATTATACACTAATGAAGAAAACACGGAACACTGGAGAACCATCCCAGGAAGGTTTCTCCAAAATTATTTCAAAAGGGCACGGACATCTCATCCAGGAGGTCACAAAAGAACCCTGGAACAACATTTAAAGAACTGCAGGACTTATTTGCCTCAGTTAAGGTCAGTGTTAATGATTTAATAATAAGACACAGACTGGTTGAAAATGGTCTCCATGGGAGAGTTCAAAGGCAAAATGCTTACTGTAAATAAACGGAAGGGCTTTACTCACCCAAATAAACAGTTTTCAGGAAAGAAATCTGTGTAGATTAACATCCAGCACTCGTTTGAATGTTTTTTGTTTTAGAATTAAAGTTTTGTTTACTTAGTTAACCTTTACTTAACTTTGTAAACACCACCCCACCACCACCACCCAGCGGCAAAACCTCCTGAATTGGAAGGGAAACATGGCGACACCTCTGTTCTTTACTAGTAATGAAAATAGACCAGAAACCTCACCTTGCCATGATCATGCTGGCAATGGCAGTGTTCAGCCTCACTCACAAGCTAGCACTTCCCAGCTTTCTCAATCTATGGGTAAGTTCTATTTCTGTGTGTCTCTCTGTCGCGTTTAGCTCCTTCTTTATCTTTTAACTCCAGAACTGAAGGCATGTTCTAATCTGCACCACGGCATCGTTCCTTCTGTTTCTGCAAGTTCTCACATCATAGCGAAACCCCAAAAAACATTAAAAGAGAAATCATATCCTGGAGTGACAAAACCTCCCTCTGGTAAAAACGCTGACTTTGATGGATGTGTGGAAGAATAGCGAGTCAATAACAAAGGAGTCAGTGCTATATCACAAAAAACGGAAAACAAAAATCCCCAAAAAAGCCAACCAATAAGCCCCGCGCTACGTGGGGAGGCAGACTGAGAAATCTCCTGCTTAGTTGAAAGAAATCTTATCAGCGCTGACGAGAAACAGGCGCATTTCTTTTCTGTCTTTCTTTTTTCTTCTCTTCTTTCTTTCTTTTTTTTTTCTCCTCCTGACGCTTTTCTGAAGCCCAGCTTCCTCCACGGCTTAATTCCAGCTCACAGTCAACGCCGCGGATACGGAAAGACAAATTATGTTAATAGGACAAAATAACGACAACAGTGAACCTCCCAGTGATTGTCTAAAATAGCGGCCGCACCGCGCTCCACTGGTGCATGATGGTTAATTGCTGTTGTGCTCCGTCTGCGAGCGAATGCGGGAGCGGCAGAACCAGCCTGCTGCGCTCCTGACCACAAACCATGTCTTATTATTCCAAATAACCTCGGCCGGCCCATCATCTGCGAACGCGTCAGATAATGAGGATAAAGAAATGTCAGCTCGTTCACATTCACAGACCCCTCCGCTGGGCTTATTAACGTGTTTGCGCAGCTCGCCTTTCACATTCGCAAACTGTCAGTAACTGCGTTTACCTGAACACAAAAAGCCTTGAATACCTGTGTATTGAAAAATGCGTTCGTCCAGGAATTTTGGGGGTTTAAGCTTTCTATTAATGCAGCTTCCATTAAAGCATATCCTTTATTAGGCTTTGGTTTTTGTGTGTTAAATACATAATGTTTTCATACCTTGTCAAAGGCACTGCACACTGTAAGCCCGGATAAGTTGAATTTACTTTAAAAATTTGAGGATACTGGTTGCCTTAAAAAAGTGAAGTAATGTGTAATGAAAGCTTAAATTAGCATAACTTAAAACAACAATTTTTTACAACTAAAGGGGACGTTGATTTAACTTTTTTATTTTTGTCATACTGTAAGACTGGATAAGTTGAGTTTACTTAACTTTTTTAAGGCAGCCGGTTTACTCAAATTCTTTAAGCAATGGGGAATGAAAACTTGAGTTAGCATAAATTAAGACAACTGAAGGAGAAGTTAATTTATTTCTAAGGTAGCCCAAGGGGGAATCACTACACACTGATGGTGAGTGTTAGTCAGAAACTGTTGGACACACCCAGTATGCAAATGGATTGTGACAGAAGCCAATGGAAAATAAGCTGTTAATGGCAACAGACTAAACTCAGTTATTATAAGCTGGTTCAGCTCATAGATCTGTTATAGTTTTATGTAAAACAGACTTAAATCGTTTGAGTTCAAACAACGTATTTTTTTTCCCATATTGCTTGAGACCTGTGGCCTGCTTAAAAGTGCAAAACAGTGTATTTTGAGTTTTTTTATTTAAAAAAAATATATATATATACTGTTATCATTGGGAGGTTTGTTTAATAAAATTGGATTTAAGCTTAACGGGCTTAGAAATGAAGAAGAAATTATACTGACTGTCAGTTGCGTTGCCCCTGTAGAAAAATCAGAAAATAATATAATTTAATCACATAATCATTTGGAACACAGTGTACAGGTTATCATCACTCCACATCAGCCACACAATCTGCACAGGACGCCATTAGGAACCTCTACAACTCCACACTACACTACTTTAGTATGTGTATATCAGTGAATATGATACTCCAAGTGTCTTTTTTTTTTTTTTTTTGAAAAACCAAAATGCGGCCTTCCTACCTACATTAATTAGTGCTATAAAATCACAGAATGGATTTGTTCTCACTGCTGGTTGTTGGTATTTCAGGGTTAAAACTCCTCCACACCTTTGTTCCTGTGTTCTGGTGTTCGGTGTGATCTGTTGTTTTTATTACAGTTCCTCCCAGCGCTCCAGTCTGGATGAGTGATGACTCTCTAAATGAAGCTCCTTTATTTATTTTTTTTCTTTTCTTTAGCTCTCTCTCGGCCTGTAAGACCCCTCTGGACTTCTGTACACACACATACACACACACACACACACATACTTACGCACTCACACACACTCAGACAGCGAGACAGTGCTTGTTAGTACATAAAGTCTTTACGGCCTGATCTGGAAGCTCTGGAAGTCGATAAGAGCTGGAGAACCGGAGACTCGGCAGCGGGATCTGATCTATCGCTTGTGGAAGAAACTCGAGGTTCGAACGAACTCCGAACAACTGGCTGATTTCTTGATTCGCTCTGCAAATAGCCGATAAAGCAAGACTTGCTCTACTTTCATTCATGTACCGAAGCATCTGAGTGTTTAGCACTCTTCAGCTACAGCAGAGGATTTTCTGGATTTGCTGAAGTCCTGACAAGTCCCGCCTTCCTGATACCATATAATGAGGATACTTGGGTACCACTTTAAAATAAGACTACCTTTATAAAGGGTTTATAAATGGTTTACAACTAGTTTATTAATGGTTACTAATTAGGTTGTAAATGCCCTAAAAATCATTAATAATCAGTTATAACACATACATAGAAAGAGCAACAATATAGATGGCTGTGGGTTCACTATTTGACAAACAACAGGTCATTGCCCTTTCTATGTATGTGTTATAAATGATTATTAATCATTTTTAAGGCATTTACAACCTAATTACTAACCATTAATATACGAATTGTAAACCATTTATTAAGCCTTTATAAAGATAATCTTTTTTTAAAGTGGTACTGATACTTGTTTAATATTACTGGAGTGCACCTGTATAAGTTGTGAGGTCACCATGCTCATGGCAAGGCAACATGAATTATGGGAGTTCGAGTGAGGCCTAACAGAAGGTATCAAATGGATGGATGGGACTTTTGATTTTACGGTCATTTACTAACATGTAACATTCTGCATTCCACAGTGCCATGTCTGTACCAGGACTAGATCATATCATAAGTCATTACCACTCACAGTAGACAGCAGAATGGGTGGTAGTGATCGTGACCAGCAGTGTCTGGCTAGATTTGCCCGTGCGAACAGACAAGCAACTCTAACAGAAATTAAGGAGACTGGAAACAAAGGAAAACCAACAACCTAACAGACGTAAAGACATACAAGAACCGACAAGCCGTCAGAAACAAAGGGACTATATATATATATATATATATATATATAGTAGGCAGGAAACAGAAAAGTAGGCAGGAAACAGAAAACACCTGGGGAGAGGTAATGTAGAGGTGGAGCTACAAATTAACACAGGTGAAAAGAATACACAGGCATTAAAGAGAAAAGTAAATGATCAAACAGGAGACCAGGAAAAAACACAGAGACAGACAGGAGAGACACAGAACAGGAGGAGAATGTGACAAAACTAATCCTGAAACATTTGAATATTATAAAAAAATATATAAATATTACTGTTACATTACTTTTAGGTTCTATTAATACACAGCTTTACACATTTGTTGACAAGCAGAGAGATACAGAAGCAGCTTCTAAAGTAAAAGAAGCATGTGGACTGAGGCAGTATAGTAATATTACAGGAATTCAAACACATCTGCCTTGGGTTTTGCTGTGTTACGTAGTTTCAAAGTTACATAGCAGTTGTAAAATTCTGGCCAGACAGACACACACACACGCACATACACAAACACACACTGGTGGGATTGTTGTGCCCTTTACACTGTAAGTGTCCCATCAGGGTGAATTGGAGTAACTGCTGTGGGTCGCAGATTGATTGTGTGTGTGTGTGTGTGTGTGGGTATGTGTGTTTGTTATTGAATGAATTGACTAGTGCAAGTACTTTGCTTTGCTCTGCTCTGTCCTGCTGAGCATGTGCACTTTTCCTCTTGCTGGCCGGGGCTTATTAGGGCCTGCACTCGTGTTCCTAAAGCAGTGTGTGTGTGTGTGTGTGTGTGTCTGGAACTGTGCAGTGGTGCAAAATAACATTTCCAGTTTAAAGAGAAACTTTACAGAAGAGCCGCTGCAGTCACACCCAATTACACCACACTGCTATTTATCACGTTGTGGGGTCCCCGTCTCATCGAAACATAAACATGTATGTGTGGGGGGGACGTTTGGCTCCTTACCACTTAGCAACATCGCCCTAGCAACAAAAGCTTTTAAGTCACCTGGGACACCTTAGCAACCCTCTGAAATACTGTTGCAACATTTTCATAGCCCTACCAAGAATAGCTTTGACTAGCAAATGCATTAAACAATGCACAGCAACCCCTTAAGAACCAACTGCATAACCTGAAAAACCTTAGCAACCACCTCAAATACTGCGATAACCAGGGATGAATGCCCTTAGGAACGCCAGAAATACTATAATACCTATAATAACCTGAAATACTGCAATATATGAAACCCCTAAATCCCTAAAAACAACCAAGAATACCATAGTAACTGTATAGCAACAATTTACATATGCTCTGCAGAACCTGGGGCACCTTATCAACCACCTAAACTGCTACATGACTACACAAATAAAATAAACAACAATTCTGCAGCAACTTCATAGCAACCACCTAGCAACCACCTAAATAACTATAGTGACTGCATAGCAACACCCTAAGACCTTTATGGTGATAAATACCATACAATCTACATAACCTGGTACACCATAGTAACCACCTAAAATACTGCTGTAGCTGAGTGTACTGTATTGCTGTATCTGATGCTAATAATGTTTTTTTTTCTTTAATAAAGCATTTGTCTGCCGATATGAGGGCAATTACCAAATTATTGTTCATTCCTAATGATTACTGATCCATCATCCGTTCTGGAGCTCCGCCTCTTCCTTCTAATTGACAGGAAGTTCAAGAATCAGATGTTCTGGTGTAGCTGCTTGTAAGTGCGTGTCATTGATAAAGACTATGGTGGAATCCCAGGCGGCTGTTGAAGGAGTGCGGCGCAGCGATTATAACTCACTCTGTAGCTGAACAGTGTGCTTGGCTACACCTCTGCACATTTATTAGAAAGGCACAGTTCCATTCATCTTTGCTTAGCAGCCTCAAATGAGACATCTCTGGGGAAATCAAGATGATAATGAGCGGCAAAACAACAGCGAACGCTCGGGAAACAGCAAAAACGTTTATATTTGCAGCACGGCGGAAGCTGTGAACCACTTCCATTGTTTAGCTTCACAGACAAAAGCCCCCCTGGATTTAAAAGCAGAATAATCAAGCCGGGGATAATGGAAATGGTAGCGACGCACAATGGTGACTAAATATTAGTGTTACAATTACACTACTGGCAATTATGGTTCATAATCATGAATACATAACACATTGATCATGCACTAGTCAGTCAATAACAAGACATGTTTAAATACTGACCTGCTATAAAATCAACGATGCAGCAACCGCATGAATAACTGCAGTAATTGCAGAACAACACCATGAGAACCACCAGAAATACCATATCAACTGCGTAACTTACGACATCCTTGCTACCACACACAATGCTTAAGTAATTATACATACAAATAACACCCTACAAACCTCCAGACATACCAGATCAACTGCATCAACAACTACAACACCTTGGCATCCACCTGGAATATCACAGTAACTCCATGGTAAAACCCTTAAAACCACCAGAAATACCATATCAACTGCATAACCTGGGACAACCTAGCAACCACCTGAAATTCTGCAGTGATTGCATAAGACAACTCCATGCTGAGACATCTGGCATGTTGACGAGTTTATGCAATAAGAAAGGCTGATGCTCTATACATTTGTATTTGGTTTGTTTGCGCTGCACTGTAAAAAAAACAAAAAGAAAGTGTAAATGGTAATGTTCTGGCAGCAGGGGGAGCCTGAGAATATGTCTGTAAAAAAAAAAAAACAAGAAAATACTGTCACATTTAAAGCAGATATAAACTGTAAAAAAAACAGTTACTGTATTTACTATGATTAACAACTATTACTGTCATTTTACAAGAAACTCTCTTATATATTTACATGAAATCTTTCACTTTCAACAGACTTTTTTTCTTAAAAAAAATATCATATATTTCATATAAAACAGAATAATTATAAAGGACTTGTCCTATAATTACATGAAATCTTTCACTTTTAACATATTTTAAATGACTGTGTTTATACATCAGTGAGTGTGTTTTTACACTGAAACCCTGTAAATTAACATTCAAACCCCTTTTAAAAAATTGTACAGTTAAGTTAAAAAAACAGAGGATTCTTGTCATTTAAATTTACAGATTTCGACTGTGCTGTTACAGATTTTGCATGTTTTTTTTTCTGTGATTTTCAGGTATATTCTTCTTTTTACCTAAAATCCTATGGTTATTTTCTGCGAAATTATTATTATTTTTTTTTTTACAGTGTGCTTTTTATTTTAATCAGATTTAATCAGAAGCCCAACATCTTAGGAGCTCACGACTCTTCCTTTTCTCACTTGTGCTCTTTTTTTGGAAGCTGGTGTTCGGCTCAGACTGGCCACCTACGTTTGAAATTATCTCTCCAGCCTAAAGGATGACCACGAGCCGCATCGCTGGGCCGAAACTGATGGAGTGGACACTGCTGAGCTCGTGCAGTAGCCTGTATGTTCTCCAACGTTCTGCTCTTCTGGCTGGATCTGATCTATTCTGACTGGATTACAGCACAGATTTAGATAGCAGAGATAGTTCAGCCTACACAGAACACACTCTCCCCCCCACACACACACTCCTTACCATCTTAAATAGAGTCATTCATTTAGGATACTCTCTAGGGGTGTGCCATATTATATCGTACGCAATTATATATCCAACATTTTTCTGATATTATACCCTGAAATATTGTGTCATATCACCCACCCCTATCCCCTATAATAGTACCCATTATCACATCAGGGCACAACTTTTTTCAGTTTTAAGCAAAAGAAAAATTCACACTGTTCTCGTATTATATATCTACTAGATCCAGATTATATCTTATAAATATATTATATTTAATCCTGAATATACTTGAAATGCGTTATTAGTATCACCATATAAACTGCATAACATGGGACAACCTAACCACCACCTGACGTACTGCAGTTATCGCACTGTAACACTCTAAGAACCAATCACTAAACATGATTTATCAATTGCGTAACTCGGGACACCTTAGCAACCGCCCAGAATGCTACAGTAATTACATTTATATATATATATATATATATATATATATATATATATATATATATATATATATATATAATATACCATAGCCTGGAACACCTTATCAACCACCTAATATATTGCACGAATACCATCCACATCAACTGCATACCTTAGTAACCACCTACAGAGCTGGAGTAATTGCACCACCAGAAATACCATATCAACTGCATAACCTGGTACACCTGAGCAACCTCCTAAAATACTGTAGTAATTGCAGTGTAACTCTCTAGGAATCACCACAATTACAATTTGCATAACCTACAATTTCAACAATTACAATTTCAACTGCATAACGTGGGGAAACCTAGCAACCACCTGACGTAATGTTTCGTCATATTGTCCAGAGCATCGTTACCGCAAAAATACTATGAAATATCATGATGTTGTTTTTATGCCTGTTTCACCCACCCCTACTACTCTACTAACTTACAGAGCAGGTAAAAGTGGCCCAATCTGATCATTACTATTATATGTAAAACAGCTGCAGCAGTTGTGTGGCAGTGTAAATGGCAAATATCACAAACTGAATATTTTTCAATTGGGCCACTTCAGTATGTAGGTAGTTATAGAAATCCTATATGTCCTTCATATTCATATTTAATTTACGACAAAGACACTCAAAATTCATGACTTGTTGTTTGAGGTAAATTAATAAACAAGTTTTCCTGCTTTCAACACATCTCTCAACTTTAACTTTACTGACTATTCACTCACTGCTTATTCATATATCCACACCATGACAAATACCACCTTAACCATTTCATCAATCTTTATTGCTTCACCTATCAGATGTTTTAATGTTATGGCAGACAGAGTGAGCAAACTGAGAAAAAATATATATATACATATATATATATATATATATATATATATATATATATATATATATATATATATATATATATATATATATATATATATATATATATGGGATATAAAGGTATGAAGAGTTAACAGTAAGGTAATAATTTGTACTGATGTCTCCTTCAATCAAAATTTGAAGGATTATGTTGCTCCGTGTTTTTAATACAATTTTCATACATGGCCATGGGACGTGGCTTCAGCATAAACAAAAAAATAGAAAAAAAAAAATACAGTTTAAAGAAACCAAGGACACAAAACTCGAATGATATCTAATGAATAAGCCCAGTTGTCCAGCAATGGAACTCCTTCACAGTGCCTGTATTTCTAGCAAAGGTGAAACCGAAACTTCATGTGAAGCTTAGCTTTTTTTAAAGCATGTAGCAAACTGTTCAGACCAGAGACTGTAAAAAAGATGGACGCCGTGTCACTGTTCCCATTCATTTTAATGAAAATGAAGCCAAAATCTGCCGCCAAGTCTGCGCAGTAGAGACCAGAGGAAGAAGAAAGACTGTGGAGAGACAGCCTACTCATTTAAATAACCCCGCCCCTGAGGGCTGCCTCCACAAAGCTATACACAGTCTATGGTCCCGCCCATATAGTAATTGGTCCCATCCCGGCTAGGTGTAACCCAGCCCTTTTACAATAACCACACCTTTTTGAATAGAGCTGAATAACGTTTTAAAAAACGTTGGGGATATAAACATTTGACAATATAAGCAGAGGTTACACTAGCTGTTACATTTAAATAATGGAGGTAGAATTACAGTATATTGTAAAAAAAACGTGATTGAGAGTTGTCTGTTTTGCTATTGAAACCTATGGGGATGGGCGGGGTTACAGAGCTTTCTGCAGCCGAACAGCAGGGGGCGCCCGACCTGTGGTGGCTTTACTTTTGAGAGACGATGCTCTGTCCAGCTATATACAGTCTATGGTTCAGACTAGTATGGTAACATAAAAAAAAACGTCACTTCCTGAACGGTAAATTTGAGGCTGCAGAAGTTGATAAAAAAAAAAATCTAACTCATTATGGTCTGCAGAATGAAAAGTTCTGTGGAAATCCCCCATCTGGTACTGTACGCCTCTGACTCAGTAGAAACGGTTCTGCGGGAGGAACAGATGCTGCCACAGCGCTGCTGAAAAGAAACAATGGGAAAATCTGTAACAAAAAAAAAAAAAATGTGTCCAAGCCGGCCTGCTGTGTGGAACAGGCGTGCAGGTAAAAGGCCACGTTCAGCTCCATTTAACTGGAAAGGGATTTGAGCGAGAGGAAGCTGTAATGAGTCAGAAAGCAATTAGTCTACAAAAACCCTCAGAGTGGAGCCTCACCTCAGAGAGGAACGCTGCACAAATACACGAAAAAAGATAAGATTAGTATAAACAGTATGGGAACGAGGGAAAGGAGGAGAAAATAGTGAATATATGTATATGTATACATACAGCTCTAGAAAAAATGAACGGACCACTTCTGAATCAGTTTCTCTGATTTTTACTATTTATAGGTATGTGTTTGAGTAAAATAAACATTGTTGTTTTATTCTATAAACTACGAACAACATTTCTCCAAAATTCCAAATAAAAATATTGTCATTTATAGCATTTATTTGCAGAAAATGAAAAATGGTTAAAGAACTTTCAGACCTCAAATAATGCAAAGAAAACACATATTTATAAAGTTTCAGAAATCAATATTTGGTGGAATAACCCTGGGTTTTAATCACAGTTTTCATGCATATTGGCATGTTCTCCTCCACCACCCTTACACACTGCTTTTGGATAACTTTATGCACCACTCCTGGTGCAAAAATTAGAACGGTTCAGCTTGGTTGGATGGCTTGTGATCATTTATCTTCCTCTTGATTATATTCCAGAGGTTTTCAGCCCCCTAAATCAGTACTTTACTAAATCAGTCCCACCTTTACTTGGCTCACTTACAGCTAAAAGTCTTTTGGGATTTGTCTCTACCAGCTTCTTCTTTTAAAAATAGCTCAAGCTCAGCCAAGTTGGATGAAGAGCGTTTGTGAACTGCAATTTTCAAGTTTTGCCACAGAAGCTCAATGGGATTTTAGTCAGGACTTAACATGAATATAGATCTTTGATCTAAATCATTCCTCAGTAGCTATGGCTGAATGTTTAAGGACATGTCTTGCTTCCCTTTCCCTGCTGTAGAAAAGCAACACCCCCAACAAGCTTTCTCTTTTTTTGCCCTGTATTATTTAGCTCCGTCCATCTTTCCATTAACTCTTCTTAGCTTCCCTTTCCCTGCTGTAGAAAAGCTTCCCCACAGCATGATGCTGCCGCCACCATGTTTTACAGTTTTTTTGTTGGGGGCCAGAATGAGAAATATACTTGAAGTCACGGGCCACACTCTGTAATAAAACAAATAATGAAATATACCACTTTAAATAATACTTTTTTCAAATTGATGTTTATTTTTTTTTTATGTCTCTTAATATTAAACTCCTTAAATATGACAACTTTTAGACTCTTTTACCTCGTTTTTCTGCGCTAGAAATGCGCACTCTCTCCACTTTTAGACTCTTTTGCCCCGTTTTTCTGTGCTAGAAATGCGCACTCTCTCCGCTTTTAGACTCTTTGCCCCGTTTATCTGCGCTAGAAATGCGCACTCTCTCCGCTTTTAGACTCTTTGCCCAGTTTTTCTGCGCTAGAAATGCGCACCCTCTCCGCTTTTACACTCTTTGCCCCGGTTTTCTGCGCTAGAAATGCGCACTCTCTCCACTTTTAGACTCTTCTCTTTTGCCCTGTTTATCTGCGCTAGAAATGAGCACTCTCTCCGCTTTTAGACACTTTTACCCCGTTTTTCTGCGCTAGAAATGAGCACCCTCTCCGCTTTTAGACTCTTTTGCCCCGTTTTGCCCCGTTTATCTGCGTTAGAAATGTGCACTCTCTCCACTTTTAGACTCTTTGGCTCGTTTCTGACACCTAGCGTTCAAACTTTGAATCTCACATTACAAAAACCTGCTTAATAGCGGACCAACTTTCATTCTATTTCTAAAATACCTCGCGGGCCGCTCCAAAAAAGGAAACGGGCCGCAAATGGCCCGCAGGCCGCAGTTTGGACACCTCTGCCTTATGGCAAGCTCTAAAGATGGCTGCAGCATTTGGACGAGCATTCTTCGGTTGAAATAGTGCACCGGATTGTGTGTGCCTTCAGAAAAGGGAAAACCTGACTTGGATTTTGCGACTTGTGTAAACATCCCTGGGGAAGAGCTTATCCTACACCCACATCCCAATTAGTAGCTTTCTGAGCCGTGATGGGCAGAATCAGAGCTCTGCCGAATAAAGACCTGTAGAACTGAACCTGAAAATGTGTGTATGTTTACTCTATTCCAGTGTAAGTTTCATAATCTGACTGTGTGTGTGTGTGTGTGTGTGTGTGTTTGTGTGCGTAAATGTGTAAGTGTGTGTGTATTAGCAGAGGCTGTTTCAGAAGAAGTCTGATGTTGCTGTGTCATGGCGGTCAGGAGTGAATGTTCTGCTATCAAATGACTTGATTTTAATGAGTTAATACTGCGACTTTAGCTGCGGCTAAAGTGCTGGAGCTCACTCGCGAGCACACACACACACACACACACACACACACAAGCGCAGATACAGCGAAGGGCAGAGTACAGAGGGGAAGTCAAATGGCATCTTAATTATGAGGATAAGCCGTTACCCTCCAGCAAATCGTCTCTTGTACGAGAATGATTCAGAATTTCATTATAGAGAGAGAGAGAGAGAGAGAGGGAGACAGAGAAAGAGAGAGAGGGAGAAGTGGGTAGAGAGAGATTGCGTAATAACAGCACAAGGCACAATTTCTTCATACGTCTGTATGGCACTGTGGGTCACTGCATTCTTTTGCACAAACAACCACACTTCTACACAGCAACAAGGCTTTAATAAATATTCAATAATTCACAACACTGCTAGTCCCATTTCCATTCTAAAACTGCATTACATTACATGCTCAACTTATAATAAACGTATAGCAAACACTCATTCCTATTGTTATACTACAGCAATTTTCATTGTAAAACTACACATACTTCCATAGTAAAGCTAATCAACAACAGAGCTACTGTACATCAACTTCCATGCTAAAGTTACACCAATTGTCATGGTAATGCAATGCACATTTAATGGTAGAGCTAGCATGGTAAAACTACACTCATATTTACAATAGAGCTACCCTTATTTCTAAGGTACATCTACACCCATTTTCATGACAAAGCTACATCAATTTCAATAGCAAAACTACAGCAAATTCAATAGTAAAACTGCACCAACTTCGATACTAAGACTACACCAAATTCGATAGGAAATCTTAACCAATGTTGATAGTAAAACTGTCAAATTCTGTAGTAAAATTACACCAGATTCGATAGCAAAACTAGATCAATTTCAATAGTAAAACTACATTAACTTCGATAGTAAAAACTACACCAAATTCAATAGTAAATCTTCATCAATGTCAATAGTAAAACTACACCAACTTCAATAGTAAAACTACGCTAACTTCGATAGTAAAACTACACTACTTTAGATAGCAAAACTACACCAACTTTGATAATAAAACTACATCAAATTCAATAGTAAATCTTTACCTTTGTCAACAGTAAAACTACACCAAATCTGATAGTAAAACTACACCAACTTTGACAGTAAAACTACAACAACTACAGGAGTAAAAAATACACCAACTACAGGAGTAAAATTACACTAATTTCAGCAGGAAAACTATACCAAATTGGATAGTAAAACTACACCAATTTCAACAGTAAAACTACACTAACTTCAGCGTTAAAACTACAACAACTTTGACAGTAAAACTACACCAACTACAGGAGTAAAACTAAACTAATAACAGCGGTAAAATTACACCAACTTTGATAGTACAACTATACCAACTTCGATAGTAAAACTACACCAGCTTCAAGAGTGAAACTAAACCAATTACAGCAGTAACACTACATCAACTTTGATAGTGAAATTACCCCAAATTTAATAGTAAAACTACACCAAATTTGATAGTAAAATTGCAACACTTTTGTTAGCATAACTACACCAAATTCAAAAGTAAATCTTCACCAATGTCAAAAGTGAAACTACAGCAAATTTAAAACAAAAACTGCATCAAACTTACCATGGTGAACCTACACTAATGTTCATGGTAAAGCTGCACTACCTACATGGAAATCACACTACACTTACCTCCATAGTAAATCTGCACTCATTTTAGTTGAAAAGCTTCTCCTATTTCATGGCTACACTATACTGATTTCAATAGTAAAACTACATAAATTTTCATGCTAAAGCTACAGACATTTCACCTTATTGATTTAACAACAACCTACAGACTAACTGGTGGTCCCAGCTCTAATAACTCTAAAATGAATTACACTGTTTATAACGTAACTGCATATAAACAGTTGTGGAATTGAATTAAATCAACACAACGAACAGCAACATCTGAAGCACATTAAGAGTTAAAGTTAGTTGATGATTAATTTTTAGGTCCCCAGGTGCTCTCTGGCTCCAGTCTGATAAAAAATCCCAACAGTGCATCCTGGGTAAGGAATTCCAGCAGTGCACGGTGGGTAAAGAACAGCAGTGCTCCTGAGCGTCGGCATCTCCAGCACAATTAAATGAAGCCAAACACGTCAGGCTCACAAGGACTGATTAACTGCGCTGCCTGCCCCCCTCACAAATCTACTATTTGCCTTAATTTGCTGCCAGTGGAAAAGCAGACAATGAAGAAAGATTTTAATGAAATTTATACGTGGCTGGACGAGCGCCTGAGCCGGGGTACTGGAGGGTCACTGGTGAATCCATAAATCAGAACCGGAAGCTATGCGGACACGGCGATGATTGAGTTTTATTAAAAGAACTGAAAAGAGATTTTTCCATTAGATTGTGATGATATGAAATGTACAGCTAGTTCTGTTAAGCATGTGTTAAATACTGACAGCAAGTTAAATCATCCTAGATGCTAAAAATATAATTAGCACTGTGCAAAATTAAACTTAAAAAAGCATTGGATATTGGTACCCAAATATTTTATATCTGTGCTAATATACTTAAGTACATGTTTATAGTTCTTAACATTATTTCTCAGCAATCTCCTCATGTTTTAGGCTGTACTTTAGGCCCCAAATGTGAACAATACTTAATGAACTAACTGGCAGAAATTGACAGAAGAAAGAATTTGCTCAATTTTGCATAGTTGACAGACATTAATAGGTGTGGGTGGATCTATAGGCGAAACATCAACTGCATATTACACAGCTGGTTTTACGGCGTGTCGCCGTGTCTTTGGTATCGTGAGGATGCACAAAGCACGCCTTCCGCAGCTCGACACACAAATGCATGTACTAAATAAATCAATTAATTAATCCTGGGTATGTTTTGGGCGTAATGGAAATAAACCAATTAGTGTTTTATTTGCTATTCTTTTTAATAGCCAGGTGCGCTCTGAACTTGGGGTGTTGGCATCTTAACGGTGTGACGCTTTAAGCATCTCAGCAGAGGATACTGATCTGCTCGATTATGATGTGAAAGTGCACCAGCAGGTAGTTTACGAAAACAGCAATGTTATTTTACTCTTTATTCTGTTTATTTTTTAAGTAAAAGCTGGATTTTTGTGCTTCAGCGCTTCTGCATTGCTAAAATAGGTATAAAAGAGTGACTGTTGACTGTTGTCAGGGTTTAAATCAGTCAGTGGAGCACCTGTTGTTTCCACTTGCCAAAAAAAAAAAACATGCCAGAAATTTTCCTAAACACACCTTACTTAAAGACCACCACGACCATTAGAGAATAAATATTCATAAACGTTGACGCTATTGTAACAGCACGGGTGCAAAGCAGTAAAATAAACTGTTGACAGGGTGTAAGGTAGCAAAGATCGTTCCAATGCGTCTTTGGCAGGATGTACAATAGCGCCCTGGGTCTTTCCACAAGATTGTGTAAAAGTAGTCTCCCACAGCATTGTTAAAAAGCCTTGCAGAGACTACTTTTGTGTAGTGCACCTCTTGGTGAGAAATTGTTGACTCTTAGACATCACTCTACAACATACAGTTTTCCTCAATGAAGATGTTATTTCACGCTAATATTGTAATTACTTACAAATAAGAGTACATTAACGTATACTAAGCATTTTATTTGATATTCAGCATGTTTGTATACAGTTACTATTTTGGCTGTGATTAAATTAAATCTGAATTCATATCTTAGTGGTACATTTGCCATGAATGCTGCAGCCCCTTCCATCTATTGCACCATTTAAGGTGGAACGGGAAAGTTAGCTAGCTAGTTAGCTACTAAGACAAACCACTAGCACTAACTTTTTTATGCTTGTTATAAAGAATTCAGCCAGAAAACATTGAAAATACACATTAATCTATGGTAATATAGAGCTAATCATCACTTTTAACAAGGAAAATATTTACATTTGTTTGTTCCTTTGATTGCCATCTTACCAGTGATTCTCATACCGTAGCATTGTAAACGTTCCAAGGGGAAGGGTAACACTCGAAAGGAAGGGGTAGGGGTAAGTGGCAGGGTCAAGGGTGAAATGGGATTGAGCCTAAATACTAACCCCCTTTCGGAGGGTGTAATTGGTCAGTGAGGTTAGTTTGTGATGATTTAATGTACTGTTAGCATGCCGCTAATAAGACTCCATTGTTTTTAGCATCAATAGCATCTAGCTCCACTGCTGAAACTAAAACCTCACGCTCCCACAGCACAGCTAGCAGGGTGTGTGTTTACAGGAAGAGCTGTAACGTAAAAATGTACATTTTTCAGAACTACAGCACACGGTGTGTTTTCACACTGCAGCTAGCACCTCATCCATCTTGTTCTATCGGCTGCCTGCATCTGTACTTGCAGTAATGAAAATCATTAAAAAAGGATTCACAAGCAGATACAAGCCCAGCTCCTGTCTTCATATTTCTCATCCTGCTCCCTCTCTCACACACACACACACACACACACACACACACACACATACACACACACACACGCTGTCTCTGGTAACATATCTTGAGTGTGCGCCGCCCACCTGCCTGTGGTTTTGGAAAGAGGTATTGAGCTGGCTGAGTACCATAGCTCTGATTTAGAGGCTGAGTCTGTGTGTGTGTGTTTGTGTGTATGTGTGTGTTAGCGTTAGCATTAGCCTTTTTCAGGATTACATGTGTCCCTGTTCACTCAAGATAAAAAGTATTTTGTATTTTTTTTTTTATAAATATGATTTAAATTCCCTCACTGAAACTTACTTTGACTATTAATAGTATAGTATGTAGTGTGTAGTATGAATAATGTACAGTCGATTGAGGATAAAAACAAAAACAAACAAGCAACTGTTGTCCAACCCCCTTCACGCTGGAGAAACAGGGAAAGCTGTTTTATATTACAAGTTTAACACTATAAATGTTAAGAAAATATATAATAAAGATTCGCTGCATATTTTGGGTGTGTGCCGCCCACCTGCCCCGTGGGTTTGGAAAGCGTCTTGGTTCCAGTGCGTGTAGAGTTATTAAGTTGGCTGAGCACCACGGCTCTGATTCAGGATCTGAGTGTGTGTGTGTGTGTGTGTGTGTTAGTGTTAGCCTTTTTTTTTTTTTCAGGGTTACATGTAATAAAAATATTCACAAGAAAAATCACTTATATTATGTTATGAAAAAAAAAATATTGGTGTCAATAAATAAAAACAGATTAATTACATTGATGACAACATTATGCAATTAATCATAATTAATCAAACTTACTTTCCTCATAAGAGTGTTTAATAGTGGTTATTAAAATAAATTAAGTAAATTTAAAAAGTAAATAAATTAGTGAATGTATGATTGCAATTTAAAAATGGAATTAAATTTATATAGTGTTGGGAATCATTTAAAAAATATTAAATGAAGTACTTTGTTATATATTGAAAGCAAACTAAAGCCTTTTTTTTAGAATGTTATTATAATATCTCTGGACAGTTTTGATTCATATTAAATTTTAGTCTTTTAATGAAAATCTGAATAACACAGAACCGAACTGAATACAAAACTAAAACAAATCATGGGTTATAAAATCCCCCCCAAAAATGTATATTGTAAAAAATCTTAAAATGTATATATAATACAAAAACCTGAACAAAATGTTTATTGTAAAAAAAAAGTCCTGAAAAATGTATATTGTAAACAAATCTAAATAATTTATATTGTAAAAAAATTATAATGTAAAAAAAAAAACCTGAAAAATGTTAATTGCAAAAGTACTGAAAAAATTATAATTGTAAATAAAAACTAAAAAATATTGTAAAATAAACTGAAAAATATGTATATTGTTAAAAAAAATGTGTATTGTAAAATGGGTGGTGCTTTTTAGGAAACAAGTTATTGGTTAAGAGCCTACAGCTGGTTTCTAGCAATGGACATTTTCACAAGCTTTGGAAATTGATGCAAAAATAACAATTTACAAAATCACAAAGCCTTTGTCTGTAATAAAGCAGAGCTGGAACAGATTGTGTTACTGCACTCTCTACTGCAGCATTTACACAACACAACAATTACACAGCACTATTTAAAAGAAAAATAGAAAAAAAAGTTTTTTTATATAGAGAAATTACATAAAAAGCCAGAGAGTAGTGAGTACTGTTTTCTACACATTCAAAAGACTCTTGTTAACTGAAGAAAATGGGTACAGGAAGAGGTTTGGCTGACCCGCATGGCAACACCTTTAGCTCAGTATTGCACTTCAGCACACATAAATAGTTTTTTCTTTGTCCCTTGTGAACTCAACAGTAGTGACGCTATGTTTACTTTGCTTAATAAAACTGCTTATACATCACAAGGCTTGTTAATTCATGTAACAAATAAATTAACACATTAATGTTTCCAGATTAATCATGTGCATTAATGTGTTATTGTTAAAAACACTATAATAATTATGTGATTTATGTCTATTAGTTTAAATGAGCACCTCATCAATGCTAACTCACTTTGTCTAAAATTAGCGTACTGTTCCTTTAAATATAAAAAAACACAATGAAACATTGTTTATTTGCTGCTGCTTTATATGTTAAACAGGGTCTGACAAGTTCAACCCAACCACCATAAATAAACAGAAAATGAATAGGAAACCCTGTTTTTCAGTGTGTGCCGCCCACCTGCCTTGTGGTTTTGGAAACCGTCCTGCATCCAGTGTGTGTGTAGAGCTATTGAGCTGGCTGAGTACCACAGCTCGTGATTTAGGGGCTGAATGTGTGTGTATGAGCGTGTGTATGAGCGTGTGTGTGTGTGTGTGTGTTAGCGCTAGCCTCCCTATGGCTAGTGTGTCCTTATGAAAGTGGATGACTGAGGTAATACTCTTTGACTGCTGCCATTGGTCATGGAGTTAATAGCAGGATGCTGGTGAAAGATGCTGCCTGTTGGGCATTAGTATTATAGTCAGGGAAGGGCTGTGTCTGAAGAAGTAAAGAGAAAGAGAGAGAGAGAGAGAGAGAGAGAGAGAGAGAGAGAGAGAGAGAGAGAGAGAGAGAGAGAAAATAGAAAATCTGCTAAACTGTAGAATCTGCTGCACTTTCTGTTGTCAGATTTTTTGTAGCGTGTCTGGAATAGGTAAACTTCTGATGATAGATTGTTGTTGAGCACACTTTACTACTGCAGATAATGTACACTTGTCATCCAACACCCAGAAAGAAACAAAAAAACAAGAACAAAACTTGCTGGGAAGGTTTAACATTACAATACAATACAAGTAGCTCTTACCTTCGTACCTGACTCACTATATAAGGCAAACTACGCAAACTATGCCCCTTGGAACCCAAGGGATAAAAGATGGTATACACCAGTAACTTTGAGTATCTAAGAGATCTAAGAAATCTAAGAACCACAGCAGCAGCCAGGATTGTGGACATTCAGCAAACAAAGATGCCTTGAACATGTCATCCTGTTAGTGCTAGCACCACTGGCAGACGGCTGTATGACACAGAACTGCATGTACACAGACATGTACATTACGCTGACTGTCCTTAAATTAACACCATGTCAACTTCACCATACTGTCATGGAGTGACTCAGAATCGCAGCGGGACAAATACCATACACCAACAAATATACCAACAGGACAATGCTCATCCTCATACAGCTACCATCTCAAGAGCTTGACTTAAATACACAGATGCTATGCCATGGCCAGCAGCATTGCTATACTGTATATTATAACAATATAAAAAAAGATTAAAGACCACTTAAAAATGAGGAGAAATATAATCGTGAGGAAGATGGATGATCACAAGCCAACAGACCAAACTGAACTGCTTGAATTTTTGCACTAGGAGTGGTATAAAGTTTTCCAAAAGCAGTGTGTAAGACTGGTGGAGGAGAACATGCCAAGATGCATGAAAAAAATTAAATAAAAATCCAGAGTAATTCCGCGAAATATTGATTTCTGAATGAATTTCTGAAAACTGTATGAATATGAACTTTTTCTTATTTGCATTGTTTGAGGTCTGAAAGCTCTGCATCCTTTTGTTATTTCAGCCATTTCTCATTTTCTGCAATTAAATGCTCTAAATGACGAAATTTCTATGTGTAATTTGGAAGAAATGTTGTCTGTAGTTTATACAATAAAACAAAAATGTAAATTTTACTCAAACATAAACCAATAAATACCATAAAACAGGTGGCAGGAGTAAACATAAGGTAACCACAAGGCATTCACCCACATGGCTAAAAACATGCTTGTAAATGCACGTGCCGAAAGCTGTGCACCTCAGTCCAGAACAGTTTTTTGCACAGATATTTCCAGTTACAGCTGAATTCACAGAAAAGCGCTCTTATTTACCTTTTAAAAAGCCATTTAAATGCCTGATTAAAGGGGTGATTACTGTTGTTTTGCTGTTTTCCCCGGGTTTTGAGTGCTCGGAGCTGACTCAGCTCTTTATCATCGAAAAAAGGTAGAATATTTGCAATGTAATTTTTTTCCAATATCGTGCAGCCCTATTGCAAATACACAGACTTCGGCTGAATCGTACAAAGCCTGACACCAAAGTGACACAAGAGGGTCACTGTTGTGCTGAGGAAATAAATAAAAACATTCGAACTCTAATCAATTTCTGTTTCTGTATCTTTCACAGCCAACATAACCTAACTTGTCCAATCACTGCCTCTGGTGTTCCCACAGAAACAAACAACCTAGTGTTTCCTTTCCTCAGTTCCCTCACAGGTGTTACATTTCCTTCCAGCTCACCTTTCCCCCCTCTTCAGATTACGAGGCACTGACCTTGACCGCGAGAGCTGGACCTGACTCTAGACTCCAACCTGAACTTCATTAGCTACTTCACCCCGGCACTGATGATGCTCTGACCTTGGCCACCCTCTGGCTTTCACACAGATGCACAAATCAGTCAAAGGACAAGCTTTATTGTTCTTTATTTTGCTTTATTTCCCCCTCGTATAGGATTGTAAAGGGACCTGCCTCTCTCTAAACTCTCATACACTCTCAGATAATGAGGTATTCTGTTTGCCACTGGGTGGATCCCTTAAGAGCTTATCTTCGCTGCCTTTTGTTAGGGAATAGGAATGTAGGTTTACTTTAATCTCATGCAGTTTAGACTGCAATTCATAGACAAAAAAAAAAATCGCAAAGCCCATGTAATTTAGCGCAGGTTTAATTTCCTATATCATTAGGCTGTAATTAAACAAATTAAACAGTTAGTTACAATCAGTTAGTCTATGTACTGTTTTGGGGAAATGTCTAATAATAGCTCTATAACATAAGAGACACTTTGTAATGCTCTACAATGCTCTGATTAAAGATCTACACTGTCATATTGACAGACTGTAATACACTACTGATAGCATAGGAGGCGCTCTATAATGCTCTATAATGTTATATGATCCACACACTCATTCTGACAGACTGTAATACACTGCAGGAAGCATTATATAACATATATAATAATAATAATAATAATAATAATAATAATAATAATAATAATAATAATAATAATAATAATATACTACTCATTCTGACAGACTGTAATACACTACTGGAGGCATAAGAGGCGCTCTATAATGTTATATGATCCATACACTCATTCTGACAGACTGTAATACACTACAGGAAGTATAGGGGGTGCTTTATTATATTATATGTTCCATATACTCTTTCTGACAGATTGTAATACACTACTGGAAGCATAGGGGGCTCTCTGTAATGCTCTATAATGTTATATGATCCACACACTCATTCTGACAGACTGTCATACACTAAATGAAGCATAGGGGGCACTCAATAATGATCTACAATGCTCTAATTATCTACACTGTCATAATGACAGATTGTAATACACTACAGGAAGATTAGGGGGCGCTCCATAATGTTCAACAATGCTTTAATTATCTACACTGTCATATTGACAGATTGTAATACACTACTGGAAGCATAGGGGGCTCTCTGTAATGCTCTATAATGTTTATGATCCACACACTGATTCTGACAGACTGTAATACACTACTGGAGGCATAGGGGGTGCTCTATAATGTTATATGATCCATACACTCATAATGACAGACTGTAATACACTGCTAAAATCATAGGGGTCACTCTGTTATGTTATATAATGTTACATGATCCACACACTCATTCTGACAGACTGTAATACACTACAGGAAGTATAGGGGGCGCTCTATAATGCTTTTGAATGCTATATTTATCTCCACTGTCATTCTGATAAACTGTAATACACTACAGGAAGTAAAGGGGGTGATCTGTAAACCTATTTTATGTTATATCATCCAAACACTCATTCTGAAAAATTGTAATACACTAATGGAAGTTTAGGGGGTGCGCCATAATTCTCTACAATGCTCTAATTTTCTACACTGTCATTCTGACAGATTGTTATAGACTACAGGAAGTATAGGGGGCGCTCCATAATGCTCTATAATGTTATATGATCCACACACTCATTCTGACAAACTGTAATAAACTACTGGAAGCATAGGGGGCGCTCTAATTCTCTAATGATCCAAACTCTCATACTGACAGATTGTAATTTACTACAGGAAGCACAGGGGGTGCACTATAATGCTTTGTAATGGTCATGTGATTTCTATAATAGTCACATGCCTATGAAATTATTTTCCTAGTGTTTCTTAGTCCATATTATTCTATGTATAATATGCTCCTCCATTAAATGTAGTTTGTTGCCACACTCTTTCATCATTCCTCCCATAATAAATATATAAAATTTGAATAATATATTCTATACTCAAGTCCACTACTTACAGACACTTTGTAGACTTTTAAAGTTTTCTTCACTTGTTTCAGAAAAAAAAAAAAATTTAGAGTTTATTAATAAATAATCAGAACACGGCTTGTGTTTGCGCAGTGATGCCTCTGCTCAGATCCCTCATGATTGATGTGTTATTATTTCATAAACTGATGATGGAGACCTGTTGGGAATTACAGACATGTCCATTTCCAGGAGAAAAACAGCATAGAAACGGTAGACATGTCGCCATGGGAACAAGAATAATGTAACTCACAGAGGCTGTAAATTATACACAGTTTCATCTAGTCAGGCAGAACATAGTTAGGCTTGTGTGAGTTTAGGGCTGTGAAAAAGTTTTTTTGTTAAATAAAAATAAATAAATAATTTATAAATAAATAGCATATTTTGGAAAGTTGTGTTCAATTTTACTAGCCACAATCAAACCTGATTACTGCCAGTCCTGTAAAATAAAAAATAAAAAAACCAGGATATAACGCAGGATAAAAGATCTCAAAAAGCAACACATCATGCCTCGATCTGAAGAAATTCAAGATAAGATGAGAAAACAAACTGCTCTTTTAGTTTGGAAAAGGTTACAAAGTAATTTCTAAAGCTTTTGGACTTATTTACAAATGGAGAAGCACAATGGAGGAACACTGGTGAACCTTCCCAGCCTACCATAATTCCTCCAAAAGGGCATGGACAGCTAATCCAGGAGGTCAGATAAATAACCCAGAACAACATCAATAGAACTGCAGGTCTCACTCTCCTTAGTTAAGGTCAGTGTTTATTCAATTATTTAGTAATAAGAAACAGTCTGGGACAAAATGGTCTCCAATTGGAAAAGTTTAAAGGTGAAAAACACTGCTAAACAAAAATACCACAAAGGCCCATCTTATATTTGCCACCAAACATCTTAATAATCCCCAAGGAATTTGGATGATGGACTGATGAGACAAAAGTGGAACTTTTTGAAAGGTGTGTCCCGTAACATCTGGTGTAAAGCTAACACTAACACAGCATTTAAAATAAAAAAACATCATACTGAATGTAAAACATGGTGGTGGTAGTGTGTGATGGTCTGGGGCTGCTTTGCTGCTTCAGGGTCTGGGCAACTTGCTGTAATTGTTGAAACCATGAATTCTGCTCTCTACCAGAAAATCCTGAAGATAAAAAAAAAAGTGCAGCCATCAGTTTGTGACTTTGAACTCAGGTGTACTTGGGTTCTGCAGCAGGACAACGACCCGAAGTACACAAAGTCATTTCAGAATGGCTCAAAAACACAAAAATAAGGTTTTGGAGTGGCCTAGTCAAAGTCTAATTTCATCTGACAGACTTGAGTACTCTAGACTAAGCATAGGGATGTTTCATAATGCATTATAATGTTCATATGATCCACATTCTTATGCTGACAGACTGTAATACGTCTTCATTTATCTGTCTATCTGTCCACACTCTCCTCAGTGTTCTGCAGTTTCAGTGTGAACAGATGAGAGAACTCGTGATGCCTCTCTCCTCTCACTCCTTCTTCTCCTCCATCTACCCTGAAATGGATTTTTCGAGTGGCTGCCAGTTTTTGTCATGTGTGTGAGAGTCTATGCGTGTGTGTGTGTTTGGAGAAATCACCCACAACGTGTTTATGTTTGAGTGGATGAGAGAAAGGAGCTCATGTCTGAACCAATTTGTCTCCTGTTAAGTAAAACCTGAGTTCACTGCACAATGGATCTCATTAATTACCCACTCCTGCATCAGAGCCCCCCCCACCCCTCAGTCTCCGGGGCCTCACTACAGCAAAGAGCAGGAGGGTGTGTGTGTGTGTGTGTGTGTGAGGTTTTAAGATTTTTAAGGTCAGTACTCTAGTATACATAAAGTAGCAGTTAAGAGCTTGAACCTTCTCACTCTCAAATTCAAAAGTTTTTATTTATTGTTTTTTTTTTTTTTTCTACATTCTAAATTAATACTGAAGTCATCCAGACTATGAAGGAACACAAAATGAATCACGTAATTATCAGTGTTGGGCACATTACTTCGAAAAAGTAATTAGTTATAGTTACTAGATACTTCTCCAAAAAAGTAACTGAGTTACTAACTGAGTTACTCCACTATAAACGTAACTAGTTACCAGTAAAAGTAACTATTGTGTTACTTTTGTGTTACTTGCCGGCATAAAAAAAACTTGCGCTTTTGTCTGTATACGCGAAGTAAAAAAAAAAAAAGTTAATTGAGCGGCTAAAGTAACGTGCAGTAACGGGGTGTCGGAAATGGTAACGGCGTTATAGTTACAGTCAGAGTAATTAGTTAGATTACTCCTTACTGAAAAAACTTCCCATCACTGGTAATAAGTAACTTTATGTTTTTGATGGACTGCACATAAAGATACTTTCAAATTTAAAAGCCATTCCAGGTGACTACCTCATAAAGCTAACTAAGAACATGACAAGATATGCAAAGCTGTCATCTATGCAAGAGGTGCTACTTTAAAGAATTAAATAATGTTTTTCTTCATAGTTTGGATGACTTTAGTATCAATCTACATTGCAGAACATAAAAAAATGACATTTTCTGAATTTATGGTGTGTTCAAACTTTTGACTGGTACTGTATATGGAGTATAGGACAGTATCAATCTACAGGAAATAAATAAAAATAATAAAATCGTTTTCATGCTTTAAATTCTGACTGTTATCATTCTAGTGGTTGACATGAACATTCCCTGGAGCTGCTGGACAGGTGCACCGCTGCCACATGATTGGCTGATTGAATGACTGCATAAATAAGTAGGTCTTCTTCGTTTGGTACCCAGTAAACCTGTTTACACCTGGAATTAACATGCACTTATTGAACAGATTACATTCAGATTTTACCCATCTACATAACAATACAAAAAAAAAAGATTGGATTATGATCAGACCATTCAAACACATTTCAGTACATTTAATACCATTGTAAACTGAATGTTTGATTTCTGTGATTAAATTCCATCAGGCAAGTGGAAAAACTCGAAAAAACTTTAATACGATTAGGCTAATTATTATCATTTATCTAAGAGTCTCTGTACTGCTCTCTCTATCTTCCTAGCCATTTTGACTATTTGCTATGATGTCTCAAATATGCTCACATGATGTGTGTTTCTAGGGTGTTGGTGAATGGTTGCTGTGGTACACTTTGTACTTGGGAGAATATCTGGGGAAAATCTGTTGCCAAGCAAGAATGGTGTTGCTAGGGTGTTTTGAAAAGGTTGCTATCTTACACCCTATGGTTTCTATAGTGCCCTTGCTGTGATATTTGAAAGCTCCAATATAGTCTAATAATGTGCAGCAGTTGCTATGATACTTCAGGTGGTTGCTGTGGTGTCTCAGGTGTTTTTCTAGGGTCTTGTGCCAAGTGTCTGCTATGGTATGCCATTTGGTTGCTTGGGATGTAGCCTAGCTTGTGTGTTTGGATCATTTTTTACAAACTTTTACAGCACATCTATTCCTATCGGACAAGAAAAATTGCGTAAGAAGAGGATGTTTGTGAAGAAGCTTCTAGAATAATAAATGAAAGGGCTCAGCGGCGCTCCCGGTGGCCACTAGAAGATCTTTAACTGCAATTGAATTGAACACAGCCGCAGCCTTGAGACAGTGGAGTCTTTAAACCAAACCTAATAATTCTCCCATATCGGGTCAGACCTGTGCGCTCTCTCGGGTCGGGTGCAGCGCACACACTCACACACACACACACAAACACATTCACACACACATTCACACACACAGACGCTGCAGAAAGCAATTATTCTGTGTCAAGGTTCTAGTCTGTTGTTATGATGTGGGAGAGAATAGGAATGAAACAATTGGTGCTGCAGCTCATGCGAGAGCACTCGGCCTTGGCTGGATTAGCAAACAAGGAAGGCTGGAAGGATGGAAAGAATGCGGGAGAGCGAGAGACCTGAAGTGTGTCTCTATCTGAACTAGTGCTGGGAGGTTAATCAGATTAATTCGATTTATTAAATTACAGTTTTAATGCAGTTTCTGTAATGCGATAATTGAGATTGTACATCTTTGCAAATAGAACCTACCAGAATGCATCCCAGTAGTTAGGCTTATGCTTCTGTGAAGAAAACTGTGAAAACTCTTTTATGTAAAAAAAAAGATAATTCTGTATTATTTGGTAGTGATTTTCACATTTTGTTCTTTTCCTTAATTGAAATATAAGGAGGGGTTATATTGCAACATGTTTAATATAATAAAACTGCTGGGAAGGTTGAAGGATGCTGCTTGTTACTCTTAAACTTAAAAAAGCTTAATTATTATAATATATACATTGGATTATAGAGATTTTATTGTGCTTGTTTTATTGTGACTCGCTTGATCATAAATGTAAAATATACAATAGTTTATTCGAGAGCTTAAAAAGATGCTGTTTGTTACTATTCTTGCAATTAAACTAAAAAAAGAAAAAATATATATATATAAATCTAAATCATAATTATAATCGCTCATATAGTACCATTCAAAATTTGGTCATACCTTGAATTAAATTTCCTTATTTTAAAATGTTTTGCATTGACGATTAATACTAAAGTCCTCCAAATTATGAAGAAAAACATATTAAATAATTTAGTAACCAAATAAAAATGGTTAAACAAACCAGCATATATTTTATATGTCAAATGTTTCAAAGTAACACCTCTTTCTTAAATAGAGACAGCTTTGCATATCTTGTCTTTATTTTCTCAGTCAGCTTTATGAGGTAGAGTCACCTGGAATTTCAGGCTTTCAGTTAACAGCTGTGCTGAACTTTTCAAGAGTTCATTACTTTAATTTCTTGCCCTTTTAACGTGTTTAAGAGCATTGTTGGGGAAGTTGTGAAGACGTATACAGTGAATAGCTCTATTTAACTTTACCAGCCTTAAGATATATACCATATTTGCACTACTGTTATACGGTTCTATTTATACTGTCATTCCATCTCAATCACCATCAATATTGCACTACTGTCTTCCGTCTTACGTATGTCTATTGTGTTCTTGTTGTATTGTACCTATAGTGTCTCCCACTCTTTTAGATTATATATCTTATTTCACCCTCCACCACTACTGCACCTTGTTTTTGTCTCATGTATGTCTATTTGTGTCCCTGCTGTATTGAACACATAGTGTCTCCCATTATCTTTTATTATATCTATTATCTGTACTTGCTGTAATTTTTGGGAAGGAGAGTAACGTAATTTTAATTCTCTGTATGTCCTGTACATATGCAGTATTGACAATAAAACTACTTGACTTGACTTGACTTGATTAACGTTCTAATCCATGTTATGGCAAGAACTTCTCAACTAAGTAAAGAAATAAATTACTTTATGAAAACGTAATGATTAAACTGGCTCTCATCAGGACCTCCCCTGGAAAGGAAGAGCAAGAGTTACTTCTGTTGCACAGGATAAGTTCATCAGTTACCAGCCTGAGTTCTGAGTTACCAGCCTCAGAAACCACAAGTTAACAAGATTAAGGCCACCTAAATGCTTCTCAGACACTTTAACACTTTAGTGTTAAGTTCACTACATGATTCCTTATGTGTTTCTTAAGAAGGAGTTTCCAAACTGATACTCTATATATTTGAAGAATATCAGAACTGTATTTAACACAATATCGCCCAGCCATAAACTAATGTTTATTTCTTTATTCATTTTATTTTTTTTGTACTATAGCTTTGAGGTACGGAGCCCCTAAGGTGTAAAACATTATGTAAAAAAATAATAATAATGTGAGGCTAATTGTTTAGCTTTAGCCTAATTCTTCCTTCTATCTATGTTTCTTTTTCTTTCTCTTTTCTGTCTTTTATAGGTTTTCTTTGTTTCATTCTTTTTTGTATGCTCGAGACTAGTGTATTAGCTTGTGCCTAGAGTTTTCTGTTGATGTTAGCTTGGGGCTAATGTTTTAGCTTGTGTGTAGAGTCTTCTTTTAGCTTGAGACTAGTGTGTTAGCTTGTGCTTAATTATTTCTTCTATCTTTGTTTCTTCTTTTTTTATGTCTTTCTTTTATGTTTTGTTAGCTTGAGGCTAGTGTATTAGCTTGTGCCTAAAGTTTACTGTTGATGTTAGCTTGGGGCTAGTATTTTAGCTTGTGTGTAGTCATCTCTCAGCTTGATACTAGTAATATCAGCTTAATATTAGCTTGTGCTCAATTATTTCTTCTATCTTTGTTTCTTTCTTTATTTATTACTTTGTTTATTTCTTTTTTCTTTGTTTTACTATTATGTGTTAGCTTGAGGATAGTGTATTAGCTTGTGTGTAGAGTCATCTATCAGTTTGAAGCTAGTGTATTAGCTTGTGCCTAATTATTTCTTCTATCTTTGTTATTCTTTCTCTTCTAATCTTTTATACACATTATTTCTATTCTGTTTCATTTTTTTGTTAGTTTGAAGCTAGTGTGTTATCTTGTGTCTAATTGTTTCTTTTATCTTTGTTTCTTTATTTCTTATTCTTTCTCTTCTAATCTTTTACACACTTTCTTCCTGTTCTTTGTTAAGCTTGTGCCTAATTATTTCTTCTATCTCTTATTTTTGTTTCTTTCTTTTTTTGTTTCACTTTTCTGTCTTGTATCATTTTCTATTCTTTGTTTTATTATTTTTTCCTAGTCCGTGGCTGTGTTAGCTTGTGCCTACAGTTTTTTGTTGATGTTAGCTTGGGGCTAATGCGTTAGCTTGTGTGTAGAGTCATCTGTCAGTTTGAAGCTAGTGTGTTAGCTTGTGCCTAATTATTTCTCCTATCTTTGTTTTGTTAGCTTGATGCTAGTGTGTTAGCTTGTGTCTAACTGTCTCTTCTATCTTTTATTATGTTTATTCTTTCCTTTTTTGTTTCTCTCTCCCTTTTATGTTTCTTTTTTCCTTTTTTGTTGTCCCAATGCTAGTGTAATAATTTGTTGATGTTAGCTTGAGGCTAATTCTTTTTTCTACCTTTGTTTCTCTTATTCTTTCACACACTTTCTTTTTTTCCTTTTTTTATTTATTTTTTGTTGACTCAAGGCTAGTGTGTCAGCTTGCTGATGTTAGCTTGCGGCTAGTGTGTGTCATCCTGATGTAAGTGTTATCTTGAGGTAAGAATGTTATATCAATGTTAGACTGAAGCTTCTTTCTATCTTTTTTTATTTCTTTCCATCTCTTTTTAGTTAGCGTGTGGCTAGTGTGTTAGCTTGTGGTTAGATTGTTATCTCAGTCTATCGTCTTGCTGTTAGTGGAACAGTGAATTAAAGTTTGAACGTATATATACACACGCAAAGGTGTGAACAGGGGTAATTATCAGGCTTTTTTTCTTGCAGATAAAGTTTTTTATGAGAGTTTTTTGTTCTTTGTTTCATTATTTTTGCACAGTTTTTCCTCTCTTGTGTGCACGACTTGTGCATGACTGAACTCCATTGAGCTCCACGCAAATACACGACACACTCCCACTGTCTCCACTATATATAAAACCCTGACGTTCTCGATCCCGTCTGAGTGACGGTGAGTGGAGGCGGATCTTCTCTGATTCCGACAGAGAAGCTGGTTGATACAGACGTGATGAAAAATGGATGAGTTTCCACCTAGAGAACATCCTGTAGCAGGAGTGTGTGTGTGTGTGTGTGTGCACTGTTAGGATTAGGGTTTGAATCCCAGCTGTGCTCAATGTGGAGAACAACTGAGGTGAATACAAATAACATTTCTCTCTCTCTCTCTCTCTCTCTCTCTCTCTCTCCTATTTTCAATATTTTCCTTTCTTTCTTTCTTTCTTTATTAAGAGGGTGCAGCATTCATGGAAGCTCCAGTATAAACGTCCTCTGCCTAAACCTTTTGTAGACCTCCTGTGGAGGACTTCCTGTCTACTAATGACTTTGTGTGGAGGTTTAATCTCTGTTCTGCCACACTGTATTTTCTGCAATAACTCCGCTCATATTTCCTCTGACTCTACCCAGCTGCTTTCCCTGTTTGAGGGTTGGGCTTTTCTGTTTAACTGTATTCAGTGTTGAAGGCTGTAAGAGCAAGTTACCCTTTCTCTGCTGCTGAGAGTGGCTCTATATTGGCTAAATGCAGCCTTCAATAGCCTTTACTACTAAGGTTTAAGTCTTGAATTAGTAAACGATGCTGGATCCAGTTTCCAGTAGTGGATTATGTTCTTTTTGCAAGTTAAGGGAACAGTTAATGTAATTGTTTACTTGCTTAGTGTCGCACCTACCAAGAATTACAAAATCTGAGACTGGGTACTGGATTTCAAGGAATATAAAATCCAGATTATTGTTTGAGTAATGAGTTTTTTGTTTTGTTTTTAAAGCTTAAATAATTTAAAGAAACAAGCTGTAATGAAGGTGAGCGACTGTGTGAAATGGCTAGAGTCCAATATCCAAAAACTGGAGAAAGTTTTCTGCCCCAACTGGTCCTCCCTGGAAGCGAATCTTACACAGGTGGCCAGGTTGACACACAATGGCAAGAGAAGACATCAATGACTATTTATAAATAATTAAATTCCAAAATGCTTGTCTCTGCTATGCTAGTGGTGGTGGTAAATTGCCTTTGGTTAGCAAACCTTGCTGAAGCTCAGTGATTACCTGTTAAGCAGAAAAATAGGCAGAATAGCCAGAAAACACAGTTTCTCTGCTATTGTCTCCACCTAGCAACCCTCAGTGTAGAGAGAAGACTTGGAGAATGGAGATGAACAGATTCGACAGCTATAAATCACACAGATTTCCATGATGTACCACACAGTTCAAGTAAGAAAATACTGGCTAAAGCGCTGCAGACAAGAGTTATCGATGCTTTAACTCAGCATGTTTTCTTAATATCTGATGATACACCTTGATCATCTTGGTTTTACAGTATTAATGTGGGTATGTGTGTTGTTATTTTTCATTTCCATAGTTTTAATTCCATAGTGTAATTCTTTGGTTTTTAAATACCATTTTCTTCCATATCTGATTTTCTTTCTTTTTGCATCTTTTTTTATTTTCTTCATTCCTTCCCTATCTAATGAAGATTCCAAAGACCTCCAAACAGTGACGAGTTATTTAGAAAAAATCCTTAAACAGGTGGAGTGTCTTTACATTAGGTGAAGGTCTAAAAAATGTGCTTAGTGGTCATGCATCACTTTTTTAAACGTGGTGAACAGAATCTGCTCTTGATTTTACACACAAAAAAACATCTACAAAATTCTATCAATTAACTTGAAGAACACTTCAACCAGTAAAAGAACAACTGAATCAACTATAATGAGGCCTCTTAATTTAAAGAGTTATATATTTGACTCTATTATCTCTAGCTCCTCCTTTCCTAGGGCAGTCCTGATGAGAGCCAGTTTTATCATAACAATTTTGTAGGTCTTTGCAGCTGCAATTAAGGATACTTTTTCGAATTGACTGACCTTCATTTGTTAAAGTCATTTTTTTCTTAGTAGAGTAGTTCTTGCCATAATATGGATTAGAACATTACTTTTCATTGTAAAGTAACTCTACCTCTTCACAAATTTACAACTGATGCTCTCCAACACATTAAGAGACAAGAAATTAACTGTCTTGTCTCTAACTGGCAACCCGGAGTGTAGAGAGGGGACTTGGGGAATAGAGAGGAACAGATTTGGAGGCTACAAACCACACACATTTACATGATGTACCACACAGTTCAAGTAATACTGTCATACTTGTCATACTGGCTAAAGCTCAGCTGACAAGTGCAGGATGTTTTCTTAATATCTGATCATATACCATGATCATATTATGAGTTACTAGAGAAAATCTAATCCCTAATGGTCCTTTAAGTTATTTAAACTTACATAGATTAAGACCATCAGTTTCCTATAATTTTAGAAGTGTGTAACTGGCCTCGATCTGCTTTGGACGTATTGACTTCACTCACCACGCTCCAGCAGAGTGTACTGTGACGTGATTCATTACTATAACAGTATCATATAATCACGCTCGTCCCTGTCAGGTCCGTTAAAGCCAGCTGAGGTGAACGGGTTCGGAAAATAGAGTTGATTCAGGTCAGTCAATGACAATAAGCGTGTTACATGTACAGTGAGGTCAATGCGCTTGTTTTGATGGGATGCTGAGACTGAGCTACTGTCCAAAAAACAGGTCAATCAATCAATTAGCACGGCTCCACACAGCGCAGACTGGGTCGACAGAGTCCAGCCACAGAGCACAACACAGTGCCCACAAGATATCCCATAACCACACTGCGTGAAACCATGAGAAAAAGCCACTCATGTAGATAAAATTCTGATGAAACACTCAAAACAAGGTCATCTACTGACCTTCATCTTTTCCCAAAGAAATAAAAATAATAATAATAATAAAACTCCACAGAAAGCTGGACCACCGGAGCTTCTGCACACATGTGGAGCATCATCAGCCGACAAAACAGATCAATCAGCAGCGGATGGATCACATGACATCTCATAGCAAAACATGCATGTCCTTCAATCAGGAACCAATTCAGGGGTCAGTGCTGCTGTTCTGTGCTTATCTCAATTTATAACAATGCCACAAACGCTGTTATTTAACACAAAACCAGTAGGAATTACCAGTCTGAACTACAGCATTAGCAAAAATCTGGAGCCGCCAGACTAAATATGTGGTATTCACCATACTTCTTACATGTAACCAAATACAGAACCAGTCAAACTAGAGGCAGGTTTAGACACACTTTCTCATATTATGAAGGAACACATACGGAATCATGTAGTAACTTAAAAGTGTTACACAAACCAAAATACTCTGTGGATGAACATTTAGGTTCTCTTGTCTGTGGTGCACCGATCCTGTGCAACAGGGAAAACTCTTTCTCTTCCTTTCCTGGGGCGGTCCTGATGAGAGCCAGTTCCATCATAACGTTTTTGTCAGTCTTTGCAGCTGCACTGACTGACCTTCATTTGTTAAAGTAATTTTTTATTGTTTGTCATCTTTACTTAGTTGAGTATTTCTTGCCATAATATGGATTAAAACATTACTCAAATAGGGTTATTCACTGTATACCACCAACTCTACCTGTTCACAACTTTACAACTGATGCTCTCAAACACATTAAGTGTCAGGATAGACCAGGCAGGGAGTCGGGGAGGCGGACGCAAGTGCAGGTAAGGGCGTAAGAAATAATAATTTATTAAATAAATAACAAAGAAACAAACAAACAAAGAACAAGAACAAACCAAAACAAACAGGGTGTAACGATAACATAAAACAAACAGGGAGGCTAAACAAGGAGCGAACTAATAACTGAACTAGATAAACAAAACAAGGAAATAAACAAGGGGCTGGAACATAACAAAAGATCAATGAGAAATAAACAAGACTAAAACAGAGCTAAACAGAGCAGGGATGTATACAAGGAAATATACAAAGAACAAAGGACTAGGGCTATGGATGTGAAAAGAAAGAAATGCGGAGAGACAAACGACAGGACTTGGTGCAAAGACCGACAGCAAACACTGACACAGAGGGACTATTTAACACATATGGGAAGTGGAAACACCTGGGGCTAGGGGGCAGAGCTACAAATTGACACAGGTGTAAAACTACTGAGACAGAACACAGGGGCACAGGTCACGTGGAACACACACAGGCAAGAGGACAGACAGGAAACAGGGCAGGACATGACATTAAGAGAGCAAGAAATTCAAGTAAATAACTGGAAAATATTAACTGAAAGCCATTCCAGGTGACTCTACAGCTCATAAAGCTGACTGAGAAAATCCAGGCACATATGTGCATTGAATTTAAGGGGGGGGGGGGGCCCAAACTTTCGACTGGTACTGTATTTTAAAACATATTCAATTCCATTTAAAAGCTTGAAGTCAGTCCTTTTGAACATATCAATTAGGAATTCACCAAATATTCAGCAGCTTAAGTTATTTGGCTGAATAAAAATGTAAAAATGGCAAAAAAAATAACTGTCTCTGTTCAGCCAAATAAATGTGAAGAGTCAGAATAATTTACACTAAATAATATTTTGCTTTGCTCAGTAAATATATTTTTTAAACAGTTTTTTCATGCTGTTTTTATGCTTTATTTTAATTTATTTATTTTATTGTTCTCAAATTCCAGGGTTTTTTATTTGAAATGAAGTTTCAGCACAGTGGTGTTAAATAAAACAATATCGAGACACAGAAAGCCACAGTAAATCACACATGACTTGAAATTCACACACTAAAAGGCAGCAAGTCTTTTGATAAACAATAAACAACAAATGCTACATTACTTCAGCTAAAATTACTATCCTAGTCCTGTACAGCCTGTAACTCTCAGGTGGAAACAAACAGGTTCCTAAAGGGAAGTAAACAGATATCAACCGGCCATTGGGTAAGTGGATCTGTCACTGTTAAAAAAAAAAAATCATAAAGAAAACACTGAATTTCTTATTCTTAAAAAAAAAAAGTTTTTTACTCATCTGTCAAACACTATTAATGTGTCAATCAAAATGTCAGAGTTGTCACACATAGATGAGTGATGGACAAATAATAACATAATTATCTAGAATGAAGGTCTAATAACATTAATATCCCGAGTGAAGTTCTAACAACATTTATCACATCATCATTATTAAATATTCATTACACTACAATAAGCTTTAATATTTTTATTTAAAAAAAAAATATATATATTTTTTTTTTTTTGAGGAAATTGCAAATTCTGAGAACTTTGAAGAAACCTGAATTGAAAGTGAATTTTGAATAATGTTAACATTCACAAATTGAAATTGAAATTATAATATTAGAATCTACAATTACATTTTTAATAATATTAATATCCATAATGAAGTTCTAATAGCAATAAGAGCTAATTTTGTAATACAGTACTATACTTATGCAATAAGTGTTTTATTATGTAAGGTATTTATTATGAAATCATCCGCATATCTTCAAATAATTGGTTTAACACTACAATAAGATTTTAGATTAATTCTTTTAAAACGTAAAATACTAAAAAAAAAAAATTGAACAACCAAACTTCTAAAAAAAAAACATGTAAACATTTTAATATCCAGAATGAAGCTCTAATAACATTAGTATCAAAGATATAATTGAAAAATGTTAATATCCAGTATGAAATTCTCTGTTTTATCAGTGATCAATATTTGTAGAATTATTTTAACCCCTTAACAAGCCAGAATTTTTGTCAATTTTCTGCCTGACGTTACACCACTAAGTCTTATGATAAAATTGTTTCTATTTAAGCATTACATAAAAAGCGTTTATGTTTGATAAGAAACATTACAGAAAAATGTAATTGTAACTGTAATAAAAAATATAAAAACATATTTGAGTAAATCTGCTAATCTGTCAAAATATAATGAATAAAATCATAAAATTGGCTCTTTCCTTAACTGCATTTTAAAATCAATATATTCCTGAATACAAATTAAACAGTTCATGTCCTTCAAACCTTTAGTTTTGTTACGTTTGTCTTGTTTTTTACGTCTATTTTCTATTTTCCTGTTACTGATCTAGAATTATTAAGTAGAGTGGAGAGAAAATTGGCAGCTACTCCAAGTGACCTCTAGGAGATTTCTACATTTCAGAATGTAAATAATGTTTTTTTACTGCAAAAAAAGGGTTTTGTATTATCTACACCTGTAGCCTGTATACAGGACAAGGCAATTACCACTAAAAAACGTTTATAATATTTTTACTTTTTGAAAGAATTAGCTAATTTTTGCTAAAGAAAATTGAGAATTTTAAAGAAACTTGTACATTTGATGAAATACTACAGCAATACTCCACATGCACTGATGCTCTGTTCCCTCCAGCAGTGAATGAAGCTCATCAGCCCTGCCGAGTCCTACCTTCACTCAGGCCCATGTTGATGCTCCAGTAGCTCTGCAGGCACTGCAGCTCCTTCTTCATGCCCCTCTTACAGCGGCAGTCGTACAGCGGGCTCACCTGCAGAACCTCCAGAGCGGCCTGGCACTCCTTATTAGCCAGCATGGTGTTCCAGTCTTTCCCCACCAGACACTGCCTCATGATGCGGTACCGAGAGCTACACTGCGGGTTCTGGTTACAGACCTCACTGGCCTTTACACAGTCCACCCAGTCCTGAGACCCCGACGCGGACAGAGCCGAGGATTTGCACATGCTGACCACCAGCTCATCTACAGGAGAGAGGAGAAGACCCCGTTAATACAGTATTTACCTCACGCTTCCACTTTAATACACACACTTTAATACAAACACTTACTTCCTGCTTCCAGCTGCAGACCAGAGAGAACGCAGAGGTTGTAGGTGTTTCTAATCAAGTGGCCGGTGAGAACGCAGAAATTATAGGTGTTTCTAATAAAGTGGCCGGTGAGAACTCAGAGGTTATAGGTGTTTCTAATAAAGTGGCCGGTGAGAACGCAGAGGTTGTAGGTGTTTCTAATAAAGTGGCCGGTGAGAACGCAGAGGTTATAGGTGTTTCTAATAAAGTGGCCGGTGAGAACGCAGAGGTTGTAGGTGTTTCTAATAAAGTTGCCAGTGAAAAAGAATAGGTTGTAGGTGTTTCTCATAAAGTGGCCAGAGAGAACACAGAGGTTGTAGGTGTTTCTAATAAAGTGGCCAGTGGAAAAAGATAGGTTGGAGGTGTTTCTAATAAAGTGGCCAGTGACAAAGGGATAGGAAGTTGGTGTTTCTAATAAAGTGGCCAGTGAGTGAACACACACATTGTAGGGGGGTTCTAATAAAGTTGCCAGTAAAAAAGGGTACGTTGAAGGTGTTTCTAATAAAGTGGCCAGTGAGTGAAAACACACATTGTAGAGGTTTCTAATAAAGTGGCCAGTAAGAAAGCAGTGGTTGTAGGTGTTTCTGATAAAGTGGCCAGTAATTAGGGATAGGTTGTAGGTGTTTCTAATAAAGTGGCCAGTGAGTGAAAACACATTGTAGGTGTTTCTAATTAAGGGGCCAGTGACAAAAGGATAGGTTGTAGGTGTTTCTAATAAAGTGGCCAATGAGTGAAAACACACATTTTAGGGGGTTCTCATAAAGTGGCCAGTGATAATGCATAGGTTGTAGGTGTTTCTAATAAAGTGACCAGTATAAAAGAATAGGTCGTAGGTGTTTCTAATAAAGTGGCCAGTGAGAATGCAGAGATTGTAGGTGTTTCTCATGAAGTGGCCAATGCTTGAAAACAAACATTGTATGTGTTTCTTATAAAGGGGACAGTGAAAAGGGATAGGTTGTAGGTATTTCTAATAAACTGGCCAGTGATTTGATGCACAAGTAATATGGCCATTGTATTAAAACTACCTTCATTGTGTGTTTCCTCACTGGCCACTTTATTAGAAACACCCACCCCTTGTGTTTCCACTGAACGACCTTTTTATTAGAAACCCCTTCTTGTTCCACTAACTGGTCACTTCATTAGGAACTCCTACTCCGGCTAGGAACTAAGCCGGCAACTTTATGAAAAAACCCACTACCTTGTGCTTTCACTCACTGGCCACTTTATTAGAAACCCCTCCTTCCTTCTTCCTTCATTAATTGGCAACTTTAATAATAGAAACCCCTCTTCCCTTTTTTTTCACTAACTGGCCACTTTATTAGATACCCCTCCTCTCTTCTTCTTCCAATAACTGGCCACTTTATTAGAAACCCCTTCTCTCTTGTGCTTACACTCACTGACCACTTGAAAAAACTTGAGATTTTTCACTGGACACTTTCATCTGAAGCCCTTATATATTTATTTTTTAATTAATCTAGAAACTCCTATTCAATTGCGCTTCCACTCACTGGCCACTTTATTAGAAACCCCTACCCTCTTGTTCTGAGATGCATCAGGGGGTTCAATGCATCAATGCATTGCTCAGAAACCATAGTCAATAATTGGCCAATTTAAAAAGTGGGCAAACCCAATACATTCATACATTCAGTTCAGTAGGTGCTACTTTAAGTTAAAGCTACTTTTGCTTTAATCATGGGTGGATCTAATGAAGATCACACCACATATTCATCATTTGCAAATCAATATCCACAATCACTTATCGAGTTATCATTTATCACAATATAGAACACAGAGGCACAATGTTCCTTGTTGGCTGGCGCGTTCCTCCACTGCGGCGCGTAGGAACAAAGCCTCTTCAGCTCACAGTGAAGTGCGTCGCGCCATGAGAAAGCCATTCTGAGCAATTAAAAAGTGCTGATATCTCTCCAATGACTCAGATGGGCGACGGGGTGCCGTTTGAAAAGGCTCGGAGCCAGCAGCGGAGTGCAGATCGGCGAGCGGCCGCTAAAGTGGAAATCATTTTTATGACTCAGACAGATTGCTGACGACAGGCCCGAGCGGCGTCCGGCCAACACAACGGCGTGTCCACAAGCCCCCAATGTCACATCCATCAGGACCACAGAACAATCACCACCCTGAGTCACCCTGCAGACTTGTGTGCACGAGAGCATATGTGTGTGTGTGCGTGTGTGTGTGCTTGTGTACTTGTGACACAAGGCGAGAGAGCGCGCACTTCATCATTAGCACTCTCAGAACAAGTGGTTTGGATAGTGCTCCAGACTTTTTTGTCACTCTGGTGAACGGACTTCTGAGTGCTGAGAGCAGTGGAGATCTGCGCAGGCCGTCTGCTTACTCTGAGTTTTTATTAGTTCCATTCACTGATGCTGCATGAGGACGTCTTGGGTGATAAATACGGCTCGTTTGGAGGAGCTGAATATTTCATCTCTGGCTTGTAAAGCAGGGAAAAAGGTAACGGGAGGGAATGAGGCACTAGTGACACCTACAGGTCTGAGCTAGAACAATGCATGCTGGGATTGGATGCTGGATTTAGAGCTTTAAAGCAGGAGCTGTGAGTCGTATAATATAGAAAAAATAACAGAATGACACAGGCGAGAGCTAGAATTACATAAAATAAAATATATGTTGACATAAGTATGCTACAGGTAGATAAATAATGGATCTAAATGGATATAAATGAAGCAAAGCTGGCATTAGCTTTCAGTGCTTCAGACAAAAGCACGTCTTATACTGTATAGTGCAAGTATATTACAAGGGCTAGAATTACAGAACATAGATACATATAGATGCAGATATAGACGATGACATAAGTATACAGTATTACAGGTGTATAGATAATGGATCTAAATGGATCTAAATGATAGTCTTTTCAAACAAGGACAAGGAGAAGCAGCACCTCTTATGTATAGCACAACAAGTATAGTATAATAGCTAGGATTACATATATTTTCTGAATCAGTTTCTCTGATTTTGCTATTTATAGATATATGTTTGAGTAAAATGAACATTAATGAATGTTATTTTATTCTATAAACTACAGACAACATTTCTCCCAAATAACAAATAAAAATATGGTCATTTAAAGCATTTATTTGTAGAAAATGAGACTGAAAAAAAAGACACAGAGCTTTCAGACCTCAAATAATAAAGCAAAGAAGACAAGTTCATATTCATAAAGTTTTAAGACTTCATAAATCAATATTTGGTGGAATAACCCTGTTTTTTTTTAATCACAGTTTTCATGCATCTTGGCATGTTCTCCTCCACCAGTCTTACACACTGCTTTTGGATAACTATATGCCTTTACTCCTGGTGCAAAAATTCAAGCGGTTCAGCTTGGTTTGATGGCTTGTGATCATCCGGGGTTAGCATCTTCCTCATGATTATATTCCAGAGGTTTTCAATTTGGTGAAATCAAAGCAACTCATTATTTTTAAATGTTCTTATATATTTTTTCCAGAGCTGTAGATGTAAATGATGGCATAAAGATATGTTACAGGTGGATAGATAATGGGTTTAAATAGATAAGAATGAAACAGTGCTAGATATGCTTAGTCTCTTCTAACAAGGACAAGGATAAGCAAGTCTTATAAATAGTACGTAAGTATATTACAAGGGCTAGAATTACAGAATATATAGATAGACATATAGATGATGGCATAAGTATATTACAGGTGGATAGATAATGGACCTAAATGGATAGAAATTAAACAATGCTGGCATTTGCTTAGTGCTTCAGACAAGGACAAGGAGCTGCAAGTCTTATATATATTTATATATATATATAATATAAGCAGAGTACAAGGGTTAGAATTACAGAATATAAATACAGATATAGATGATGGCATGAGGATTTTACTATTATTAAGTGGATAGATATATATTACAGGAATAGATACAATAATATCTAAAAGCAATGTTAGGATTGGCTTTAGCACTTTAAAGCAGGAGTTGTGAGACTAATTAATAATAATATAGTAAAAATAACACAAGCGAAGGCTAGAATTACAGAAAATATAATATATGTTGTCATAAGTACATTACAGGTGGTTTAATTACTGGATAAATAGATAGAAGGCTTAGTGCTTCAAACAAGGACAAGAAGCTGCAGGTCTTATATAGTACACGAGCTAGAATTGCATAGTATATAGATACATATATCACAATATATTGCAATACTGTAAGCAAGGCAATATACTGAGATGGTTTAAGTAACAGTTTTGGGAGACTTTTAGTATAAAACAAAATTAGAACAAGCAGAACAGTGGGATCTTATGGCAAAGTACAGAATACTGCAATACGTATATAATAATCATATATAGTGCCAATCAAAAGTTTGGATACACCTTTTCATTCAATGTTCTTTAGTGATTTAAAAAAGATATTTAAGATGGCTTATAAACATATGGAATTACATGAATTATATCCCTAGTAAACCACTGGGCCTGTTACGATAATTACGTTCGGTACCACTTTATAATAAGACTACCTTTATAAAGGGTATATAAATGGCTTACAATTAGATTATTAATGTTTAATAATTAGGTTGTAAATGCCTTAAAATAATCAGTTATAACACATATGTAGTATGTATTCCACTTATGTGTTATAACTGATTATTAATGATTTTAAGGCATTTACAAACCTAGTTATTAACCATTAATAAACTAATTGTAAACCATTTATAAACCCTTTATAAAGGTAGTCTTATTATAAAGTGGTACCGAACGTAATTATCGTAACAGGCCCAGGTCTTATTTTAACGTGGTACCACATTATCTTATCTGTACCACTTATTGTACAATACATGTACCTGACCTCAACAATATTTGATAATAGTGATATCTAACGTCTATTATTGTGTTTATTTATATGTTTGCTCATTTATATAAAAGTAAGCAGGGTATTTTAGCCGGTCATGTTTCAATAACTGTGACTCCATACACACAGTGTGGACTCCAGTAGGTGAAGAAAAATAGTATATATTTCCCAATATATGATTAATTACACGTTTGCTGTACTTAAAAGAGGTATTATAGCAGGGGTCCTCAAACTTTTAAACTAAAGGGCCAGCTCACTGTTCTTCAGTCTTCTGGGGGGCCGGACTAAAAATAAACATTAAAAACTATTTATCATGTGATACTGGTTGCATAATATATGCTATATGTGTAATTCACAATGCAGACATTTTAATGATTTATTAAGTAATAATTTCCATTATCCTACCTCATACAGTGCTTTTCCATAAGTTAATGTGAACTGTGAGCCTGCTTCTGGCTGACAAGACTGTCAATGTCAGGTTCCATGTTTGTTACTCTGTGTAGTGGGAAAATGGCAGAAATTTTTCTCCTTCACATGTTTAAGGAGGAGACCCAGTTTTACTTCAAAGCGCACCATCCGTGGTAACACTCACTAATTTAGCCCAGTCCAGATCTAAATCCGCCACCGTTTGGTGAACTTTCCTGTAGATGTCCTCTCCTGTTGTCGTTCCCTTGATGCTTTGTAGTCCAGCAAGCTCCTCTGTGACTTCGAACTTATCATTAGTTCCGCGGATGAAAATCAACAGTTGCGCCGTGTCACGCATACGTTGCTTTTGTCAAGAGCCAGTGAAAAGGAGCAAAGTCTTTTTGTCTGAGTTTGCAGTTGAAGGTGCAAATTGTCGCCCATTTCTTCTACTCTCCGTGTAACTGTGGGTGCGGATAGACTCACCGCGCTGAACAGGTCCGCCTTTTCTGGGCACATCTCCTTGACAACCGCCACCAGGCACTGTTTTACAAACTCTCCGTCGGTGAACGGCTTTCCACTGCTAGCTATTAGCTTGGCCACTTGAACGCTAGCTCGAACTGATGATATATTTAGGTGTTTTTGCTTTATAAAAGAATTTTGCTGAGTCTCCAACACATGTTTCAGTTTTGCTATTTTGTCTGTCCTCACCTGCCCCGTCAGACAGCCGAACTTGTCTTTATGGCGCGATTCATAATGGCGGCGCAGGTTGTATTCCTTAAACACGGCGACTGACTCCTGGCATATGAGACAAACAGCCTTTTCTTTACATTGCACAAAAAGGTAGTCAGAGGTCCACTGTTGATTAAATACCCTGCACTCAGAGTCGATTTTCTTTTCCTCGACATTCCGTCAGATGTGAGTCTCAGAGCTCATGCGAACAGCACAGAGCGAGTGGTAGTATGTTGTCTGATTACCGTGGGAAATAGCCTTCTGTTTTTTTTCATCTGTCTACGGAGACACTCGATGGCCAATTGTCATTTTTTTTACTGTTTTTTCCCCCCGTATAGCTAATGCTGCTTGCGTGAGGGGCCAGGGAGCAGGTACTGCTGTTGGAGCTAAAGGGGCCGGTCAAATGAGCGCAGGGGGCCGTATGCGGCCCGCGGGCCGTAGTTTGAGGACCCCTGTATTATAGCTTTGTTATTCCAATTACGTGATTATCGATATGTCAGTAGAATGTTATGGTCTTAAATATTGTATCGAGTCAGGCCTAGCTCTCACATTTATTCATCATGAAAACACAAGAGAATGCAACCAGGGTGTAACTCCATCACCAAAGCAAAGGTGGTTTTACTGGAGAATCGAAATTGTATAGCAAGTGTATACGTTTTTATATTTTTAATTCAGTATTAATATACAATAATAAACAAATATTATTAAAAAACAATGGACGTGAAGGGGTGTGACTCAGGATATAAATCACAGATATGTTCACACCATGTTCATTACCAGCCAGTATATATATAAAATAATCTATAATACATATGTAACACAATATATAACATATAAAAAGAGGAAACTCTCTTAGATTTGTCCACATACAGCTCTGGAAAAAATAAAAGACCACTTAAAAACGATGAGTTCCTTTGATTTTATCAAATTGAAAACCTCTGGAATATAATCAAGAGAAAGATGGATGATCACAAGCCGTCAAACCAAACTGAACTGCTTAAAATTTTTGCACCAGGTGTTAAGGCATAAAGTTATCCAAAAGCAGTGTGTAAGACTGGTGAAGGAGAACATGCCAAGATGCATGCAAACTGTGATTAAAAAACACCAGGGTTAATTTCTGAACTCTTAAAACTTTATGAATATGAACGTGTCTTTAAAATTATTATTTGAGGTCTGAAAGCTCTGCATCTTTTTTTTTTGTTATTCAGGTATTTCTCATTTTCTGCAAATAAATGCTGTAAATGACAATATTTATATTTGGAATACCTATGAAAACCTATAAACAGCAAAATCAGAGAAACGGATTCAGAAACTGAAGTGGTCTCTTATTTTTTACAGAGCTGTATATAATTTAATATAATATAATAATTTAATGCTTTTTTAAAAGACAATAATATCGTTTATCACAATAATTTCTGGCATGATATATCTCCCACTAAAAATACTTATTGTAACAGGCCTATCCTCCATATTCATTCATCATAAAAACACAAGAAATAATTTGGAATGAGTTTGTTTACTTATACTGTAATTTATTTAGTTTAAAGTATTTTTTTGCGGAACTCTCATAGTGCAAAATTCTCTTAGTGCTAAAAATTAGAACAAGCAAAACAGTGGAATCTAATGACAGATTGCAATATACTGCAATATTAAATATTATATACAGTGCCAATCAAGACCCCGGCAGACCCCCAGCAAGTAAGGTCCTTAACTCCCGCTAATACTGAACTGCAGAAACTCAAGTGTGTGAGCGTGATGAGACAGACATCTCATCTCAGACTGTCCACGCTTCACATTCTCCTTCTCCTGTACTGTACCAGCAGCACTGCAGCAGCATCACTCTATCTCTCTCTCTCTCTTTCTCTCTCTCTCTTTCCATCCACAGGGTGACCTTCATCACTCTCACCTTCAGACGAGCACAAAGACGAGCCCGTCTAACACACACTCTTCCTCCCGCACATCAGCAGACCGGTCTGTGAGCTTCGCTTCAGTGCAGAGCTTCTGTTTCTGACGCTTTTTGTGCTTCTTTTATCCAACTTTTTTCTTTCTTTTATTCAGAAGACATGAGGTTTTATCTGCTGAACTTTTTTTTCCAGTGCATGGTAATATTTCTAATACAGTATTTCAGTGTACTGGCTTCCCTAATGCTAAAACAGCCAATGTGCCCCGAGGTACAGCAGGTACGCTTGGGTACCGGATGCCAAATGCCATCACATTATTCCTTTGCACAGTGCCAATGTGTGCCAGCACAGACTACACAGAGCCATTTTTATGACCATGCCAAATTGCACCACATTGGAGCGCAATGGTCTGGGTACAGACGCTGCAATATAACTACACACAGGCAAAGCTGATCGTTAAATATGTGCACTGGCAATTCCAACGGACGTGCCAGTAAATGATGCCGTTGTGTGCCAATGCATGGCAAATGTAAACGAAAAACTAAAGCATTTTTGTATCATCTTGCTTACAAATGCAATGCCAGAGCCATTGCATGGCAAAGGTGCATCAATTTTTTTTTTTAAATTTTAATCATTTTTCTGTCACATTTGATGCACGATGAGAGTTTGTTAAATATGTACATTTGTACAATGCCAACAGCCATTGACAAAAAAAAAGGCTCTCCATACCATAATAATAATACTACTGGACTGCAAGGGACACTTGCAATACACACTGGCAATGCCAATGATGGTGCCACTCAATAGTATCCCATGTTCCTTGTATGCCACTGCCTGCATGGCAAATGTGAAGCACAAGACGATGCTGCACTTTTGTGCCACATTGATGCATAACACAGTGCTCATAGGGGCACTAGGATCCATGCAACACACTGGCAATGCCAATTACGGTGCCAGTCATGCCAGTCAGTACAGTTCCCTGGAAGCCAATGCATGTATATGCCAAAAGATGATGCACTTTTTTTTTCTTCATGCCAAATGCCAACTGAGAGTACAATACTGGACTGCAAGAGACACTACTGACAATGCCAATATTGGTGCCAATTAATACTACCTGTGTATGCCAGTGGTTGAATGGTAACTGTGAGCCAAACAAAGATGATGCACTTTCATGCCACCCTGAGAGTATAATACAGAACTTCAATCGACACTCCAGTCAAAACGACACACTGACAATGCCAATGTTGGTGCCACTGAATACAGTGACTCTTATGCCAAAGGAAATGATGCACTTTCGTGCCACTGTGAGGCCAAATGCTGCCAATCGAGAGCCAGTAATGCAAAGAGTGCACAATGGCAAAGATGCCTCATCTGATTCCCAATGTGACCAGATTGTTGGTCAGTGCAAGGGAGACTAGAGTCAGTGCAACACACCAGCAATGCCAGTGCCAGTGCCACTCAATCCAGTCCCTTTATGCCAGTGCATGCATAACAAATGTGAAGCAACAGAAGACAATGCACTTTCATGTCATCCTGATGCCAAATGCCAGCTGGAAGCCTATAATCCAACAGGGCACAATGGCAAAGGTGTCTCATTTGATGACTAATGAGATCATACTGTTGACCAGTGGTGCCCACACTGCCAGTGCCAGTATGCTAACACACAAATTTGTAATATAAATGCCTAATGCCAACTACAGACGTCTGAGTAGTCAACTCAGCAATAAAGAGGCTCTACGGTCAGTGCAACACATCGGCAATGCCAATGATGGTGCCATTGCCTTTTTTATGTCAATGCATGCATGGCAAATATGAGCCAAATAAAGATGATGCGGTTCCATGCCACCCTGATGCCAAATGGGAACAAAAGAGAGCAAAATAGTGAACTTCAAGGGACATATTGGTCATTGGCAATCTGCAATACCACTCAATACAGTGCCTAGTATGCCAATGCACGCACAGCAAATTTGATCCAAAGGAATATGATGATGCACTTTTGTGCCACTCTGATGCCAACTGCAAACTGAGTGCATAATACTGAACTGCAAGGGACACTTCGGTCAATCTAATACACCAGCAATGCCAATGCATCGCAACTGCGAGCCAAAAGAAAATGCCCTTTCATGCCAGCCTGATGTTTTAAATACCAACTGAAAGCCAATAATGCACCACAAGTGTGCTAATACACATATTTGCACTATATAACGTATATATGCCACCATATGCCACATGCGAACACGTTGGCACAGACCTCCATCCACTTCTGGTGCTTCTATCAGCATCATTGCACACTGAATGCAAACGCACCATAATGAGCCATTAAAGCCGCTCGCGAGCTGCTGCTTCAGAACTTGTTGGATGCATGTGCGTCCCCAGGGGGGAATATAGGCGTGCAGGCGCGTGCACGCGCAAAACTTACCCAAAAGCAGCAGGAAGCCGTATATATGCACGTGCATGATGCTTTTTCTTCTCTGGCGCGCTGCTGCTGCTACTGCTGCTGTTTATTATTCCTCCTTCTCTCACGAGCTTCTTTTAATGCCCTCCTTTCTTACTAAAGATGCCCAAACGCGCGAGCGCCCTGCTGCATCCTCGCCGCGCGCTCCATGCCAGGTAAATCCAAAGGTACGGAAAAAAACTTCCCAGTTCCCCAATTCCGCCCTCAGAGCAGCAAAAACAGCAGGAAAGTCGCGGGAAAAGCGCCGCGCGCGGGAGGGTGGCTGCTCGGAGGTCCTCTGTGGTGGTACTGCTGCTGCTGCTGCGCGCGCCGATCCAGGCGCATCACCAGCGCTGCTGCGGAGCCGCTCGCGCTACAAGAGGACGAGGAGGAAGAGCGGGATGGAGAGCGCGCGAGGAGGAAGAAGAGGAGGAGGAGGTGGGCTCATTCCAGCGCGCGCCTCGCAGGAGCCCCGAGAGCCGTGAGAGGGACGGACGGAGCGCGAGCGCAAACTTCAGCGAGCGCCGAGAAAAGCTCGTGAGCGCGCACGCTGGAGAGAGAGGGCTGAAAAATGTCCGTGAAGCGCGCACGCACTGTTTGTGTGTGTGTGTGTGTGTGTGTGTGTATGTGAGAGAGAGAGAGAGAGAGAGAGAGAGAGAGAGAGAGAGAGAGATGAAGAAAACAATATAGTTTGTGAGCGCACGAGAGACGCTGCAGCTGAGTCACGCGGATAGACGAACAGAGAAGGGGTAAAGGGGTGGGGGGGTGTTGGAGGGCACTCAGGGGTGGGAGGGTGGTGTACAGGATGCAGTGTGTGCGTGTTTGTGACCTCAGAATAAAAGAACAGTCGAGAATGTGTGTGTGTGTGTGTGTGTGTGTGCCACTGTATGTTTAGCAGTGTATTCAAATAAATATAAAACCTCTCTAAGCCGGTCGTTCCAGTGTAACGCAGATCTCCTCACGAAACGAAATGATTCCTGTAAAACAATGAAAAACACAGTTTTTCCATAATTATGCAGTGTAACATCATATTATCTGTGCAGTGTAACACTTTTCTCTCTTAATTATGCAGTGTAACATCATACTATCTTTGCAGTGTAACACTTTTCTCTCATAATTATGCCGTGTAACATTGTATTATCTATGCAGTGTAACACTTTTCTCTCCTAATTATGCAGTGTAACATCATATTATCTATGCAGTGTAACACTTTTCTCTCCTAATTATGCAGTGTAACATCATATTATCTATGCATTGTAACACTTTTCTCTCTATATTATGCAGTATAACACTTTTCTCTCTATATTATGCAGTGTAAGATCATACTATCTATGCAGTGTAACACTTTCCTCTCTATATTATGCAGTGTAACATCATATTATCTATGCAGTGTAACACTTTTCTCTCATAAGTATGCAGTGTAACATCATATTATCTGTGCAGTGTAATACTTTTCTTCCTTAATTATGAAGTGTAAAATCTTTCTACTCCAATTATGCAGTGTAATACTGTTCTACCCTAGTTTATGCAGTGTAACAGTGTTTTTTTTCTAATTATGCAGCAGAACACCACATTATCTAAGCAGTGTAACAGTGTTCTTCCCTAATTATGCAGTGTAACACCATTTTATCTAAGCAGTGTACCACTTTTCTTCCCTATTTATGCAGTGTAACACTGTTCTTTCCTAATTATGCAGTGTACCACTTGTATGTCTAATTATGCAGTGTAACACCACATTATCTATGCAGTGTAATACTTTTCTTTCCTAATTATGCAGTGTATCACAATATTAAAATTGCAGTGTATCACCATGTTATATATGCAGTGTTACACTTTTATTCACTAATTATGCAGTGTAACAATGTTCTCTAATCATGCAGTGTAACAATGATCTCTAACTATGAAGTGTAACATCATATTCTTTATGCAGTGTAACACTGTTCTTCACTAGTTATGCAGTGAAACACCACATGCAATGTAACACTGTCCTTCCCTAATTATGAAGTGTAGCACTGTTCTTCCATAATTATGCAGTGTAACACTGTTCTTCCCTAATTATGCAGTGTAGCACTGTTCTTCCCTAATTATGAAGTGTAGCACTGTTCTTCCCTAATCATGCAGTGTAGCACTGTTCTTCCCTAATTATGAAGTGTAACACTGTTCTTCCCTAATTATGAAGTGTAGCACTGTTCTTCCCTAATCATGCAGTGTAGCACTGTTCTTCCCTAATCATGCAGTGTAGCACTGTTCTTCCCTAATTATGCAGTGTAGCACTGTTCTTCCCTAATCATGCAGTGTAGCACTGTTCTTCCCTAATTATGCAGTGTAGCACTGTTCTTCCCTAAGTATGGAGTGTAGCACTGTTCTTCCCTAATCATGCAGTGTAGCACTGTTCTTCCCTAATTATGAAGTGTAGCACTGTTCTTCCCTAATTATGAAGTGTAACACTGTTCTTCCCTAATTATGAAGTGTAGCACTGTTCTTCCCTAATTATGAAGTGTAGCACTGTTCTTCCCTAATTATGAAGTGTAGCACTGTTCTTCCCTAATTATGAAGTGTAGCACTGTTCTTCCCTAATTATGAAGTGTAGCACTGTTCTTCCCTAATTATGAAGTGTAGCACTGTTCTTCCCTAATTATGAAGTGTAGCACTGTTCCTCCCTAATTATGCAGAGTAGCACTGTTTTCCCTAATTATGAAGTGTAGCACTGTTCTTCCCTAATTATGAAGTGTAGCACTGTTCTTCCCTAATCATGCAGTGTAGGACTGTTCTTCCCTAATTATGCCGTGTAGCACTGTTCTTCCCTAATTATGAAGTGTAGCACTGTTCTTCCCTAATTATGAAGTGTAGCACTGTTCTTCCCTAATCATGCAGTGTAGCACTGTTCTTCCCTAATTATGCAGTGTAGCACTGTTCTTCCCTAATTATTAAGTGTAGCACTGTTCTTCCCTAATTATGAAGTGTAGCACTGTTCTTCCCTAATTATGCCGTGTAGCACTGTTCTTCCCTAATTATGCCGTGTAGCACTGTTCTTCCCTAATTATGAAGTGTAGCACTGTTCTTCCCTAATTATGAAGTGTAGCACTGTTCTTCCCTAATCATGAAGTGTAGCACTGTTCTTCCCTAATCATGCAGTGTAGCACTGTTCTTCCCTAATTATGAAGTGTAGCACTGTTCTTCCCTAATTATGCCGTGTAGCACTGTTCTTCCCTAATTATGAACTGTAACACTGTTCTTCCCTAATTATGAAGTGTAACACTGTTCTTCCCTAATTATGAAGTGTAACACTGTTCTTGTCTAATTATGCTTCCCTAACAGTGCTACACTGTACACAGTGTTACAGTGTAGCACTGTTCTTCCCTAATTATGAAGTGTAACACTGTTCTTTCCTAATTGTGAAGTGTAACACTGTTCTTCCCTAATTATGAAGTGTAACACTGTTCTTCCCTAATTATGCAGTGTAGCACTGTTCTTCCCTAATTATGAAGTGTAACACTGTTCTTTCCTAATTATGAAGTGTAACACTGTTCTTCCCTAATTATGAAGTGTAGCACTGTTCTTCCCTAATTATGAAGTGTAACACTGTTCTTCCATAATTATGCAGTGTAACACTGTTCTTCCTTATTTATACGGTGTAACACCACATTATCTATGCAGTGTAACACTGTTCTTTCCTAATTATGCAGTGTACCACTTTTATGTCTAATTATGCAGTGTAACACCACATTATCTATGCAGTGTAATACTTTTCTTTCCTAATTATGCAGTGTATCACAATATTAAAATTGCAGTGTATCACCATGTTATCTATGCAGTGTTACACTTTTATTCACTAAGTATGCAGTGTAACAATGTTCTCTAATCATGCAGTGTAACAATGATCTCTAACTATGAAGTGTAACATCATATTCTTTATGCAGTGTAACACTGTTCTTCACTAGTTATGCAGTGAAACACCACATGCAATGTAACACTGTCCTTCCCTAATTATGAAGTGTAGCACTGTTCTTCCCTAATTATGCAGTGTAACACTGTTCTTCCCTAATTATGCAGTGTAGCACTGTTCTTCCCTAATTATGCAGTGTAACACTGTTCTTCCCTAATTATGCAGTGTAGCACTGTTCTTCCCTAATTATGAAGTGTAGCACTGTTCTTCCCTAATTATGCAGTGTAGCACTGTTCTTCCCTAATTATGCAGTGTAACACTGTTCTTCCCTAATTATGCAGTGTAGCACTGTTCTTCCCTAATCATGCAGTGTAGCACTGTTCTTCCCTAAGTATGCAGTGTAGCACTGTTCTTCCCTAATTATGAAGTGTAACACTGTTCTTCCCTAATTATGAAGTGTAACACTGTTCTTCCCTAATTATGAAGTGTAACACTGTTCTTCCCTAATTATGCAGTGTAGCACTGTTCTTCCCTAATTATGAAGTGTAACACTGTTCTTCCCTAATTATGAAGTGTAACACTGTTCTTCCCTAATTATGCAGTGTAGCACTGTTCTTCCCTAATTATGAAGTGTAACACTGTTCTTTCCTAATTATGAAGTGTAACACTGTTCTTCCCTAATTATGAAGTGTAACACTGTTCTTCCCTAATTATGCAGTTTAACATCTTTCTTCTCTAATTATGCAGTATAACACCATATTATCTATGCAGTGTAACAATTGCCTTCCCTAATTATGTAGTGTAACACTGTTCTTTATGCAGTGTAACACCATTCTTGCATAATTATGCAGTGTACCACCTTTTTTCTCTAATTATGGAGTATAACACTGTTATTCACTAATTAGCCAGTGTAACATCACATCTATGCAGTGTAACACGTTTTTAATCCTAATTATGCAGTGTAACACTGTTATTCACTAATTATACAGTGTAACATCATATTATCTTTGCAGTGTAGTGTTTTTCCTCCCTAAGTATTGCTGTGTAACACTGTTGTTTCCTAAGTTTACAGTATAACAATGTTCTTATTTAGTAACACAGTGTAACACTGTTTATAATAATGCAGTGTACGACCGTTGTTCTTTAACTATGTCCTGTAATGCTGTTGTGTAATTATGCAGTGTAACACTGTTTGTTCTCTAATTGCACAGTGCAGTGCTGTTCCTGTTTAATATAACAGTGTAAAACTATTCTTTAGCATTTATACATTGTAATGCTGGTGTCTTTTAATTATGCAGTGTAACACTGTTTGTTCTCTAATTGCACAGCGCAGTGCTGTTCCTGTGTAATATAACAGTGTAACACTATTCTACTTCTGAATTTACACGTTGTAATGCGGGTCTCCCCTAATTATCTAGTGTAACACTGCATAATAATACCTGTTATCTTTTAAAATGCAGTGTAACACCTGTTTTCCTTAATCTCACAGTGAAACTTGTTTTTTTTTTGTTTATTTATGCAGTTTAACAATGTAATCTACTCATGCATTGTAACACATGATTAAATATTGCAGAGGAAGCACTGTTCCTCTAATAACACATCAGATCTGTATCAGATTGTTAAGTTTGGCTTTATTATGATGGATTTAGATGGTTATTTTGAATGTGCTGTGATTACATTACTGTACTTTTATACACTGTAACTAAATACAGCTCTGGCCGCGGTTCAGACAGAGTATTCAGTTTCTAGCCAGCTCTAGTTTTTTTAGTATTCTGCCCAAAAGTCACATGACAGAAACAATGCAGCCAGTTTCCTCTTCAGGTGTGGAATTTGTCGCATTCAGTCGCTCTGTGAATAATGACAAATCTCAGTTCTGTCTGAATGAACAAATCACAGATGATTCTTCTCCCAGCAGCTCCTTTATTCTCACCTTGAGAAAAAGCTGAAAAATGACACAAGTACTGCGGCCCTGATTCATCATCCAAAAAAAAAAACTCCCCGACGCTTCTGATATCGACAGTTCGAGCTATAAATACATGTCATACATTATCCCTGCCTTCAGTCCCACGTCTGCTCTCTTTCAGCGCTAATTTTATCGCATAATTAAATAATAAAACCACGTTCTCACAATTAATAATTAATTTCATTATAATCTCTAAGAGTCGGTAACCTACCGCATAATATATAATTCCACAGATGAAAATTTAATAAGACTTTGAACTACTAGGCATTTTCTTCTAATCATTCCCAGCACTCGCCATTGTTCTGCTCTATACTGTATTCATAAAATATGAACACACCGCTTCTCTGAGCTAAATGTGTCACCTCACACACTTTAATTACCAAACCCAGGAAACACACACACACCAGTTATTACCACTGAGGGTCTCAGAAGCAGGACGGCACACAAAGAACCAAAGGAGGCAGTTCAACAAACTCTGCTGGACTGTGCTGAACTCAGGCCCTCAGTTCCCCTTAATGTGCCATAAAATACTGATATTGATCAGAACATTGATAATATTTCACATTTCCCATTCTCCACTCAGTCTCTTAGCTTTCTAATGCAGCAGCCAGACAAACTAGAGAAGAAACTATACCCACAACCTATACAAAATATCCTGCAGAAACTGTCGGTAAAGTGGCATCATGTTGAGAACAACTTCATTACTTTACCAAAAGCCTCATCTGTCTTTAATACTCGAGAAAAAACACAGCGCATCCAACAAGAACCACAGTCCTGTCCTTATTTTATATTGAAGAAAAAAATACAGTGTATCCAAAAAGAACCAAAGTCCTGTCCTTATTTTATACTGGAGAAGAAATACAGTGTATCCAACAAGAACCAAAGTCCTGTCCTTATTTTATACTTGAGAAAAAATAGAGTGTATCCAACAAGAAACAAAGACTGTCCTTATTTTATGCTGGAGAATAAATAAGGTGCATCCAACAAGAACCAAAGCCTGTCCTTATTTCATACTTCAGAAAAAAATACAGTGTATCCAACAATAACCAAAGTTCTGTCCTTATTTTATACTCATGAAAAAACACAGTGCATCCAAAAAGACCTAACGTCCCATCCATCTTTTATACCTGAGAGAAATAGAGTGCATCCAACAAGAACCAAACCCTGTCCTTATTTTACACTCATGAAAAAATATAGCGCATCCAACAAGAACCAAAACCTGT